>NC_079189.1:32683635-32828635 GCF_029499605.1 Hyla sarda
GGCATCATCCTATGGAAAATCTGCCCATGTTTTTCTGTTCTATAGGCCATTTTTTATAATGCACTCCTTTTTTTTTATTTTAAATAAAGCTGTTTTAGCATGCAGAGCCCAGGAAGGAGAGTTCTGATAAAACAAAAGGGTTCTCCAGCTTTTAAAAATGTATCCCCTATCCACAGGATAAGGGTTAAAGGGGTTATCCAGGAATAGAAAAACAAAGATACTTTCTTTCAAAAACCGCTCCCCGTCTGTCTCCAGGTTGGGTGTGGTTCAGCAGCTCAGTTCTATTGAAGTTAATGGAGCAATGTTGTAAAAACGCAACCCAACTTCCGGTTCC
Organism: Hyla sarda; assembly: GCF_029499605.1. NCBI lineage: Eukaryota > Metazoa > Chordata > Amphibia > Anura > Hylidae > Hyla > Hyla sarda. The sequence goes on from NC_079189.1 coordinate 32,683,970, forward strand.
GGCGCGGCCATGTGAGGAGCGGAGGGACGGAGCTCCTGTACCCCACACCCCAGAACGGCACAGTACCGGGCGACTTTGCCCCGCTCGCAGTCCCTGCACGAACCTGCATCCCCGTGAGCGCTACGGAGATCAGCCAGCAGCGAAGCTCCCACTCCCCGTGCTATACCGGGCAGCGCATTAATCTCGGCCGGAGTTCCGGAAGCTGACTGAGATAGCGGGTGCCGGAGAGAGGACCGGGAATACAGCTGGGCGGCCTGAGGAAGACTGCGGAAAACCCGGTGAGCACAAAAACAGGTGCCCGCAGCCAGGACAAGCTCCGGTGCGGGGAGAGGGGGCCCTCATCGGGTGCACTCAGCTGGCTCCCTGCACAGTGCTCCTCAGCGCCATCTTGGCCCCTCTGAGCCACCACTGACTACTCTTCCCTGTTCCCTGCTGAGCTGCTATTGCAACAGGGCATTCCCACACTGACTTTAGGGAGTGACTTCATACGGACATAACAGCCTGGTCATGGATAAATTTGTCCACAAGGGACCTCAGGGCCCGGCAGTCTCTGGATTACACGCATCTCCTGCGCCTTCTGGGCCCCCCCGTCCCCCTCCCCTCAGCACGAGACCACAAACGGCGCCTCTATTTCTGCTGCAATGGAAGTGAATGGTAGCCAACTCCTGTTCTCTCAACTTGCAGAGTCCTCGGGTCTGGGGGTCCAGCTCTCAGATGCCATGGCCGCAGGACCCTCTGTGGGGGGTTTACCGGCCCACCCTGATCTACAGGCACTGGCCCGCAGCGCTAGTTTCTCTCATCACCCCCACGATACAGAAAACTTTAGAAAATACCATACGTGACACCCTAACGCAGATACGCACAGATTTGGGCGCTCAGGAGGGCCGCATTGGCGAGATGGAGCATAGAATTGTTGCGCTTGAGGATGAGAACAGCGGACTGGCTACCAAATTGCGCCAAATGGACACAGATTTATGCTATGTTAGCGGAAAGCTGGAAGATTTGGAGAACTGTTCGCGGCGCAACAATCTGCGTTTGGTAGGCGTTACTGAGTCGCTCCTTCCTGCGGATCTTCAAGATTTTTGCGAGAGTGATCTACCTAAGGCGCTGGGTCTGCCACACAAGTGCAGGGTGGAGAGGGCACACCGTATAGGCAAATTGCCTGACCGTAATGTTCCTTCCAAGGCGAGTTTAGATAGCCGTCCGCGTCAAGTCATATTTAAACTGCTCGACTACAACGACAAGGTTAACATCCTGAGAGCGTTTCGAAAGCGCACAACACCTCTGACATTCCGTAACAAGAAGATGCTGATATTTGAAGATTTTTCGGCTGATGTAGCGAAGAGAAGGAAAGCTTTCAGCAATGTTTGCACTGCCTTATACAATACCAAACGCCGCTTTCAACTGCAATACCCAGCCACATTAAAAGTGCACATGCCGGATGGATCTTTTCGCTCCTACCAGACTCCGTCAGCAGCCGAGGCGGAACTGCGAGATGTGCTAGCGGACCACCAGAGACAGCCCAGACATTCACCTACCCGCCAAGACCCCTCAAGAGATCAAGGTCCCCTGGCACAGAGACCCGCTCGTCGTAAGGAGGGGAGGGACCGATCCCCTGCAGAAGGAAGGAAGAGAAAGAAGTCTCCAAAACGGAGGAGCAGAAGCCGTAGCAGCAGATCCTCGTCACCGGACTGAATCCCGGTCTTCCAGCTATTGTTTCCACACACCCCCCCCCCCCCCCTCTCTTTTTTCTTAATTTTTTTTTTTCCCCCAGCTTCCGATAAAGTACACGGACGTACGGACTTGCCGAGCAGTTGATCCATGGAGCCATCATAGAAGCTGTTCTCATTTATACCACGGCTGAGAGTATAAGACTGCACTGTATAACGGGTATTGTTCATCCTTATCCCCCGTGCTTGACTCTTGGGACTTGAGATTTTGAGTTATTGGCCATAGTATTTTGAGGGGACTGTTCCATTATTATCAGATTGGGCCATGGCGGTTCTTTGCATATCGTTAATGGGTACGTTTCGGGAGTGGGGCGGGGCCACGTGTACGGGTGGGTGTGGGGAGGGGTGTTCCTGTCTCCTCTCATGTCTGAAAAAAGTGAGGTCCACATCCAGTCAGGGGGTTGCCATTTTTCCACACAGGGCTTCCCTCACTGTTGGAGTTACAAATATTGTTTTTTCCTGTTTTTTTTTATAATTTGAATGTTTTTTTCTTACAAGCTGCGCAAGCAGGGGCACACTCTAAGTTGAAGGGTTTAGGATTACTGTGGCGCTCCCCTTCTGCGAGCTCTTGTCATGTGCTGAGGTACTTCGATAACTTGCGCTGGCGATCCCTGCTCTTCCCCTGTCTGCCCATAGTCCTGGGAGTTTCCCTTGGGTGGGTTTTTGTGTTGTGTCCCTACATCTCCCTGGGCATTACTACTACCCTTCCTCACTGTATTCACGATGTGTAGAATTGTTTCGTGGAATGTGAAGGGTCTAGGATCACCTCAGAAGAGAATGTCCATCCTTCGATATCTCAAGCGCTTGAGGCCGGATGTGGTTCTTTTGCAGGAGACACATCTGACCGCAACCGATTTCCCTAGAATGAGGAAGTTGTGGGTGGGTAGTGTGTATGGTTCCCCGGCGGTGGACCGAAAGGCGGGTGTATTGATTCTGATACACAAAGCATTCCAACACCATTTGATCTCCCATACCCATGATGATGCGGGACGTCTTTCCCATATTTCCTTAGTACATGGCGAGCAATCTTATGCTATCTATAATGTATATGCACCGAATGGAGATAACGCCTCTTTCTTTCGTTCCCTAACAGATGAGTTAACTAGTGCAGCAGGTCTGCAGGTGGTGGTTGGAGGTGATCTGAACTCGGTGGTGGATCCTCTGGTGGACAGGAGAGGGGCGACATCGGCGCCAGTGGCCATCCGACAGAGTGACAGGGTCCTGCAACCGTTTCTGTCCAGTACAGGCTTGGTGGATGCCTGGAGACATTTTCATCCCGACGGTCGTGAGTATACGCACTACTCCCATACACACAATTCCTGGTCCCGAATTGATTACCTCATGGTGAGCCCTTCCCTATGCCCTAGGGTGACTGTAACGGACATCTCTGACCTGATCATTTCTGACCACTCCCCCGTAGTGTTGGAGTTTCGGCAATCACACCCGAGGGGGACTGACTTTTTGTGGCGCTTCCCTTCTTATTTAGTGAAGGATAAGTCTTTTCAAGATCTTCTTCGGGGGTGGTGGCTGGAATTTCAAATTGACAATGCCCAACATGAAGGGGACCCTGCCCTTTTCTGGGAGACAGCCAAGGTAGTCCTGAGAGGTAAAGTAATGGCCTATCATTCCACGTTAAAACATAAATCGCAAGAGGGACATGCGGCCGCCACCTCTCGCTTAGCCGCAGCCTATTCCAAGTTTGTATCCTCCTCGACCCCCCCCAATAAACTAGCATGGCAGACAGCACGTGCCGACTATGAACTATGGTTAGACAGGAGGGAGCGAGTTTATCGCTCACATTATGATCTCCAGCTGTTTAAACAGGGAAACAAGGCAGGTCGCTTGCTGGCTAAACTAGCGAAGGGCCCACATTCGTCCACGCATGTGCTTGCTCTGAAGGACACCCAGGGTCAAATTAGTAGAGATCCGAAGGCTGTAAGTGCTCTATTGGGTGCTTACTATGCGGACTTGTACTCCGCTCCACCTGACGTAGGTTCTGAGGGTCGGGACTTTTTGGACAAAGTGAGTCTCCCAAAGCTGTCTGAGGACCAACGACGGGAGCTGAACATGGCCATCACAGTAGAAGAGGTTAGGGGGGCTATCAGATCTCTAGCCAATGGAAAGGCCCCGGGACCGGACGGTTATCCGGGGGAATTTTATAAACCCCTAGTTGATCAGGTCACTCCTGCCCTGACGGCTTACTTTAACGGTGTCCTGTCTGGTGGAAACTTGTCGCCGGGAGCAAAACTAGCCTTCATTAAGGTTCTCCCCAAGCCGGGCAAAGATCCACTAGATCCTGGCTCCTATCGTCCAATATCACTTATTAATCAGGATATTAAATTACTTACCAAAATATTAGCGGACCGGCTAGCGAAACTATTGCCCGAGTTGGTAGGGGATCATCAAGTGGGCTTTGTAAAAACGCGTTCAGCTGTCACGAACATACGGAAAGTTCTAGCGGTCATGGATAGTGTAGGCAGAAGGCCTGCGGCTACGCCCCACCCTGCACTGCTCGCTCTAGATGCGGAAAAAGCGTTCGATAATGTCCGGTGGGATTGGTTACATTTGGTTCTAGAACGCTTTGGTATCACAAGGAGGTTCAGTGGTTTCCTGGAAAACCTCTATTCTGGCCTGGCAGCCAGGGTGTATACCCCGGGCTTTTTGTCTCCATATATCCAACTGTATAGAGGGACACGACAGGGATGTCCTTTATCGCCCCTTTTGTTTGATTTAGCAATTGAACCCTTGGCGCGCTTTTTGCTCGCTTCGGACACGTACAAAGGTATAGCGGTGGGTTCCAGAGAACTCAAAATATCCTTGTTTGCAGATGATGTGCTGATGTTCTTGGATGACCCAGGTCGGGATGTTCCCAAGGTATTGTCTTTTCTGGCCGGGGTGGAAGGTTTCATGGGCTATAAGGTGAACGCATCCAAAAGTGTGCTCCTTCCTTTGGGGAAGGGCCCGCCTCACTGGGAGCGGATGGCTGGGGATTTAGGGATCACTTATAGCACTTCTTCCATTCTCTACCTGGGGATTAGGATAGGGAGAACCGCGGATACACTATATGCGTTGAATTTTACCCCGGTGATTAAGAAGATAGTGGACGAGTTGGCACGGTGGAAAGACCTTCCGCTGTCCTTTATGGGACGTTGTCATCTGGTGAAGATGATAAGTTTTCCCAGGCTACTTTACCCTCTGCAGACACTCCCAATATTGCTGAAGCACGTAGATGTCAGGACACTCAACGCAGCATTCACTAAATTCATATGGCACGGGAAGAGACCCAGAATTGCGCTTAAAAAGTTGATGCTGTGTAGGATGGAAGGGGGGGTTAACCTCCCCAATGTGAGGGGTTACAACTTGGTATGCTTGTTCCGCAATGTGATGGATTGGTTGCATGATTCATCATACTTCTCTAATCTATTGATTGAGCGAGAGCTGGCGGCACCGTGGTCATTGACAGCCCTACTGCATACTTCCTACACTAAGCTACCCCCGCAGGTCAAGGGCTCGCAGGTCCTTAGGGATACCATTATTACATGGAAGGCACTCCGTAAGACTTTTGGCCTATCGCACTTGTTGTCCAAGCGAATGCCACTCAGAGGACACCCTGAATTCTCTCGAGGGACTTCATCTACCTGGCTTGCTCTCTGGGAGAGGGAGGGGGTTTTGAGAGCTAGAGATTTGTGGGACGAGGATCGAAGGTCATGGCTTTCCCCTGCAGAGATGGTAACAAAATTTTCTTTACCCCAGACTCAATTGATCTATGCAAATCAATTATACTCCTTTTGTTCGACCTGACTTAGGAACCTGACAGTTGAGGCCCCTGTCCACTCTTTTGATGACATAGTGGGGGATGGTCCGAGGAAGGCTTCCATTTCCCAACTATACCTAGCTTTACGGGGGAGACTTTTAAAATTCGACCCAAAACACCTATTTACCACCTGGGAGAGATGGACTGGGGATCCAGACATTCATGAGACCATACTTACGGGATGGGAGGCGGTTTGTAAACAGGTTATCAATGAACGATGGAGGGAGACCTATTTTAAAGTTTCCCACGCAGCCTTGTATGGCTTTAATATCCCACCGTCGCCTTGTTTCCCTGAACGTATAACACACTGCCCCAAATGTCTTACACCTATGACAAATCTTTTTCACGGGATCTGGGACTGTGCTCACTCGGCTGGCTACTGGCGCTCGGTCTGCTCCTACATCAGGGACCACTGGCGGGTAAGTCTTCCTTTTAAGATTCAGACCCTTATATTTCACCAGCTTCGTCCTCCGGAGGAGGATCAGGCGGGGATCCAGAGGATCCCTAAAATAATACATGTGGTCTTGCTGGTTGCTCTCCGATGATTGTTTCTCCAGTGGTTGGAGGACCGGGTACCGGACCTGCAATTATTGATAGCTCAATTGAAGTTCTTTTTAGGGGTAGACAGATTGGATGCTGAACGCCATTGCAACTCTGGCACGGCACATTTCTTCAAAAAGTGGACGCCGTTTATTGTTACACACTATAATCCCCGGGAGGTAGCAGACATAGTATATCCTTTTAGACATACCACATGGTACCTTACGGAATCATTGAAAGGGACGCTGGGGGCATTACAGCTTCCTGATTCAGTTTAGACTGTAAGGATTAAGTTTATTGAATCCTTGGGGAGAGAGGGAATCCTACATCACTTCACTACAGCACCTCAGTATTTGTCATTTTTAAGACAGTTGTTGAATTGTATGTTGGACCGTGTTCCATTATTTTTCCCAGGTGGGGATCGTGCTATTTCTGATATGTTTTTGTATTGTTCTGAAAATGTTGAATAAAATATATATTGCAAAAAAAAAACGCAACCCAACCTGAAGACAGACAGGGAGCTGTTTTTGAAAGAAATTAGTTGTGTTTTTCTATTCTTGGATAACCCCTTTAAGTGTCTGATCATGGGGGATCTGACCACTGGGAGCCACCATGATCTCCGGGAATTGACCCTGAATCTTCCAGCAGAAAGCGCAGGCTCCAATCTTCCGGGGTGTTCCCATCCATTACAGCTCAGTCAGCCAATCTTTGGTGGCAGCAGTGTTCCACCTCAGTCAGGAAGAGTCAGGCCCTGTTATGGAAATGGGGAAGGGGCAGGGTTTGAGCTCAACCACAAACTGAACCCCCTATCCCCTAACCCCCTAGTCAGGAGAATGCAGATATGATCCCTTGAAATAGTGCTTTATTAGCAGCTTAACTGAGTGTGCTCTTGTGCATGTACATAAAAATAACTTTAGCAGATATTTGTGAAGGGTTTTATAGTTTTCTAGCTCTGTAGTTATCAAGTCCAAATTACTAAAACTACTGGATGAGGATCTTCATGGGTTACTAACCATAGTGTGATGAGCAATATCCAAATTGTTTACTCTTATGGTGGCAGTCTGTGACATGACCCTCCATTCATGGAAGTCCTCCCTGACTTGGCAGCCAAGCTGGCACTGATCAGACTGTATGCCTCAAATAGATCAGTAGAACTCAGAAAGGAACTTGTTCAGCATTATCCTTTCAGGGAAATTCTGTCCTCTTGGAGAGTAAACAATGTGGACAGATTTATTCTAGTAGTTATATAGTAGTCAAATTCTTGTACATAGGGAGAAGTATTATAGTAGTTGCATTATTGTACATAGGAGGCAGTATTATAGTAGTTATATTCTTGTATATAGGAGCAGCATTATAGTAGTTATATTCTTGTATATAGGGGGCAGTATTATAGTAGTTATATTCTTGCACATAGGGAGCAGTAATAAGTTATACTTTTGTACTATGGAGGCAGTATTATAGTGGTTATTTTTCTGTACATAGAGGACAGTATTATAGTAGATATATTCTTGAACATAGCATAAAATAGTATTATAATAGTTATATTCTTGTACATAGGAGCAGTATCATAGTAGATATATTCTTGAATATAGCATAAAATAGTGTTATAGTAGTTATATTCTTGTACATACGAGGAAATTATAGGAATCCTATTATAGAGACTGAACAAATTGGATATTTGTGTTATTTTTTACTTTGCTTTTCTAAAAAAAGATAACTAAACAAGCTTTAAAGAAGACAAGAAGAAGACTGCAAGGCATTATTTTCACTAGTATTCCTGTATTTAGGGGAAATGCGGATTCAATTCTATTTTTGTAATAGTGGGAACATAATCCTGTTCATGGAGGTCCTAATTACCGATGTGGGAAAGTTAAGTTTAAGAATACAGGATATTTGTTGAATAATCGAAACATTTCACTGATTTTGCCCCTGAGATGTAACATTTGCCAAATCTTCTTCACCATCAGCCCCTTCTTGCTTTATGTGATGTTCCTTACAAGCTTCCCTTCTGAATGTTCCGGAATCCCTGGTATTGTGATACAATATCTGCTCCTTTCTGGGTCAGTATATTTATCTGCATTGTTGCATTGCCTTCCTTTTCTAAAAAAGAATTCCAGACTGACCCCACGCAGGCTGCAGATTGTCTGATAGTTGAAACCACTGCGGATGCTCAGAGCAATTCACTAGATGGCAGATCTCTGGGGCTGTGTATAGAAGGTTACATATGTGACATAGTTCTGAATAGTGTGACAAATATACTGCATAAAGGATGGATAAAGGTTTAGGTACATTTATACAGCAACAGGATACTTACTTTGGACCAAAATAATAATTAATTTGTCCTATCAATTTATACTCTTGTACAAACGGACAGTATTATTGTAGTTGTATACTTGTACATAGAAGGCAGCATTAAAGTAGTTCTAACACTGCCCCTTATATACAAAAATATACCTACTTCAACACTGCCTCCTATGTACAAGAATATAACTACTATAATACTGCTCCTATATGCAAGAATATAAATACTATAAGGTGCAAGTGTAGAAGGAAAAAACCGCACTCACCCACTTTAAATGTGCTGCAAACAAGGAGATTTTTATTCAGACGGGGGTCAAAGTCCGGAACAGGTGGAGGACGTGGAGGAGAAAAATGCAACTAGTTTCGCTCACAGAGGAGCTTTATCCAGCTAATGTGGCACATTAGCTGGATAAAGCTCCTCTGTGAGCGAAACTAGTTGCATTTTTCTCCTCCACGTCCTCCACCTGTCTCGGACTTTGACCCCCGGCTGAATAAAAATCTCCTTGTTTGCAGCACATTTAAAGTGGGTGAGTGCGGTTTTTTCCTTCTACACTTGCACCTATTATTGGACTTTTTCTGTTTAACCTGCACCCCCATCGCATGTCTGCTTACCCGATCTCCTGGAAGTACAACCACTACCAAAACCCATCCAATACATCTGGACAGTGCCATTTCCTTCTACATTTTACTTATATAACTACTATAATACTGCTCCTATGTAAAATAATATAATTACTATAATACTGCCTCCTATATACAAGAATATAACTACTATAATACTGTTCCTATATACAAGGATATAACTACTATAATACTGCTCATATATACAAGAATATAACTACTATAATACTGCTCCTATATACAAGAATATAACTACTATAATACTGCTCCTATATAAAAGAATATAACTACTATAATATTCATCAAAAAGAAAAAGAATAGACGGACGACTCACCCAGGTGCAGTAAAAAATTCTTCTTTATTTTCATGAAGTGTTCATATATCCACGGCAGAGCAGTACAGGGGGGTTATCGGGGGGATGCAGGGTGCGGGTGTGCAACAATTGTATCGCTCGTTCACTGAGCTTCTTCTGGCTTCCCACATGTGTGTACTGACCTGCCGTGATTTAAAACCAGGTACGTGAAGGGAAGGGGAGGGGGGAGGGGAGGAACCTTCACCCTGGGGTCAAATCACCTTCAAGTGCTTAAAACCAATAGAATATCATAGGAATGGTCCGAATTCAGCTCGGTCATTTAACCCTGCCGGTCCCAGTGCTCCTGTTCTTAAGATCCAGCGAGTCTCCAACTGTATTAACAGATTTTCTCTGTCCCCTCCATCTTGTAGAAGGGGGACCCGCTGGATCCCGAAGAATTTCAGAGCCTTGGGATCATTGTGATGTTCCTCTCTCATATGTTTTATGAGTCTGGGAACACCTTTTCCAGTTTTTAGAGAATACAAATGTTCCCTGAATCTAGTACATAGCTGTCTTTTGGTTTTTCCGATATAAAATCGGCCGCACTGGCAGGTTATGCCATATACCACATGCGTACTTTTACATGTAATGACTTCCTTTACCACCACTTCTCTCCCTCCCAGGTTGATAAAACTAACTTTCAAATTTTGAGGGCAGTATGAACACTGCCCACAGGTGTAGTTACCTGGGGGGAGGGAAGTGGTGAGCCAGCTAGTGTGTTTGACGTTTTTGGTGCGTTTTTTAAACCTCTTTATATTGTCGCCTATCGTAGTGTTTTTTCTAAATGTGATCAGTGGTCTATTTTTGATCACTTCTCTGAGGTCTTTGTCTTGTTCTAAAATCTTCCAGTTTTTATTTATTGCTCTTTTTATTACTTCGTTTAGTGGGGTATTGTTAAAAGTAAAATTAAACCTTTTATTATTTACTGCAGATTGATTGGATTTAATCTTTTCCTTTAACAAATCTTCCCTTTTTTTAGAAGCTGCTCTTTCATAGGCTTCATTAATAATTTCTTCTGGGTACCCCCTTTTTTTTAGTCTTATTTTTAACTCCTCAGCTTGTTTTTGATAATTTTGCTCCTGGGTGTTAATGCGTTTTAGCCTAATAAATTGACTATATGGCAGTCCTCGCTTGGTGTGATGTGGATGGGAGCTGTGAAAGTGTAATAATGTATTTTTTGCTACTGGCTTTCGATAACCTGTGATGTTGATTTTATCTTCTTCTACAGTTAACAATGTATCTAGGAATTCCAGTTTGTTGTTTCCAAATGCTGCTGTGAATGACATATTGCATGTATTGTTACTGTTCAAAAAAGCTACAAATTCGTGGAATTTATGTTCTGAGCTATTCCAAACTATGATAATATCGTCCACATATCGTTTGTAAAAACGGATATGTGGAAGATAGGGGTTTTCATTAGTAAAGATATATTTATCTTCAAAAGCCGCCAAAAATAAAACTGCAAATGTACATGACACAGGAGTCCCCATAGCGGTACCGTTCTTTTGCCGGTACCACTGGGATTCAAATTTGAAAGTATTATTGGATAATACCAATTTTAAAGCCTCACTTACAAAATCTATATATGGTTTGGATTTACCTGCTTTTTGTAAGAAGTATTGCACTGCCTGTACCCCCGAATCCAAAGGGATTCGAGTGTATAGGCTCTCGACATCAATACTAGTCAAACTGTCATTTGGCTCTATAGGAAAATCTTGGATCGCTGTTATTAAATTAGTGGTATCTTTTAAATAGGACCTGGTGTTTTGAAGTAAAGGACGAAGTAACCAGTCTAGGTATTGGGATAGGTATTCTGTAATAGAGCCTATCCCTGCAACTATGGGGCGTCCTGGAGGGTTCTCTAGCGTTTTATGAACTTTTGGTATAATGTACCATTTTGCAGGTTTAGGGTGGGTTGGCAATAATTTCTCAGCTGTTTTTTTACTAAGTAAGCCCTTTTCTATATGCGTTTTAAGGAAGGTTTTCAACGTGTTAATGATTTTATTAGTTGGGTCCCCCCTCAGTTTTTCATAGGTAATCTCATTACTCAACTGTTTCATGGCCTCTTTTTTATAATCGTCTGTGTACATCACCACTACTGAGCCGCCTTTATCGGCTCGAGTAATGGTGATATCAGACCTCAGAGAAGTGATCAAAAATAGACAACTGATCACATTTAGAAAAAACACTACGATAGGCGACAATATAAAGAGGTTTAAAAAACGCACCAAAAACGTCAAACACACTAGCTGGCTCACCACTTCCCTCCCCCCAGGTAACTACACCTGTGGGCAGTGTTCATACTGCCCTCAAAATTTGTAAGTTAGTTTTATCAACCTGGGAGGGAGAGAAGTGGTGGTAAAGGAAGTCATTACATGTAAAAGTACGCATGTGGTATATGGCATAACCTGCCAGTGCGGCCGATTTTATATCGGAAAAACCAAAAGACAGCTATGTACTAGATTCAGGGAACATTTGTATTCTCTAAAAACTGGAAAAGGTGTTCCCAGACTCATAAAACATATGAGAGAGGAACATCACAATGATCCCAAGGCTCTGAAATTCTTCGGGATCCAGCGGGTCCCCCTTCTACAAGATGGAGGGGACAGAGAAAATCTGTTAATACAGTTGGAGACTCGCTGGATCTTAAGAACAGGAGCACTGGGACCGGCAGGGTTAAATGACCGAGCTGAATTCGGACCATTCCTATGATATTCTATTGGTTTTAAGCACTTGAAGGTGATTTGACCCCAGGGTGAAGGTTCCTCCCCTCCCCCCTCCCCTTCCCTTCACGTACCAGGTTTTAAATCACGGCAGGTCAGTACACACATGTGGGAAGCCAGAAGAAGCTCAGTGAACGAGCGATACAATTGTTGCACACCCGCACCCTGCATCCCCCCGATAACCCCCCTGTACTGCTCTGCCGTGGATATATGAACACTTCATGAAAATAAAGAAGAATTTTTTACTGCACCTGGGTGAGTCGTCCGTCTATTCTTTTTCTTTTTGATGAATATTATATGGAACTGTTTGCCTGTTAGACGTAGACGCTCCCCGCAAGGTGTACACACTAGAGCAGTTCATCATTCCGACAGTCCGGAGCAGCAAGAATTAGCGAGTAGGCAGTGCCTGGTGTAAATCTCCTTGTATGCCATAACTACTATAATACTGCCTTCTATATACAATATTATATAACTACTATAATACTGCCTCCTATGTTCTAAAGGAATTAAGAAATATAATAGACAGACCCCTATTTTTAATATTCAGGGACTCTATAGTGACAGGGACTTTTCCCCAGAACTGGCGCATGGCAAATGTGGTGCCAATATTTAAAAAGAGGAAAAAAGGTGACCACAGGAATTATAGACCTGTTAGTTTAACCTCCATTGTATGTAAATTGTTTGAGGGTTTTCTAAGAGATGCTATTTTGGAGTATATTGATAAAAATAAATGTATGACCCCGTATCAGCATGGCTTTATGAGGGATCGGTTCTGTCAAACTAACCCGATCAGCTTTTATGAGGAGGTGAGCTCCAGACTGGACCAGGGACTCGCTGGATGTCATATATCTGTATTTTTCCAAAGCATTTAATACGGGGCCACATAAAAGGTTGGTGCATAAAATGAGAAGGAACGGGCTGGGGGACAATGTGTGTAAGTGGGTAAGTAACTGGCTCAGTGATAGGAAACAGAGGGTGGTTATTAATGGTACTTATTCTGATTGGGTGACTGTTCCTAGTGGGGTACCACAGGGGTCAGTCTTTGGTCCTGTCCTGTTTAATATATTTATTAATGACCTTGTAGAGGGGTTGAATAGTAAAGTAGCAATCTTTGCAGATGATACTAAACTCTGTAAAGCAGTAAACACAATAGAGGACAATGCACTGTTACAAATGGATGTGGATAGGTTGGAGGTTTGGGCTGGGAAGTGTCAGATGAGGTTGAACACTGATAAATGTAAGATAATGCACATGGGGGGGGGGGGGGGGAATCCGGGATGGGATTATGTATTAAATGGGAGAACACTTGGGACGACTGACGTGGAAAAGGACTTGATTTGCTACAGAGGAAAATCTTTATTTTTTTAATTTCTTTTTTGTGTTGTTCATAAAGTAAAGAATTTCCTCTGTAGCAAACAGCTGCTAAAAAGTACTAAAAGGATTAAGATTTTTTTTAATAGAATTGATTTACAAATCTGTTTAACTTTCTGGCACCAGTTCATAAAAAAAAAAAAAAAAAAAAGGTTTCCACCGGAGTATCCCTTTAAGTGCTTTACTTGCCTTACATCCTATTTTTGTGATTTTATGTTTTCCCTCTGGTTCAGCATTCCTCCAATATCTGGATGACTGGTGTCTCAAGCCTTTCCCAGGATCCTGTTCAGCTTGAGAAAACAGCTGATCACAGGGGGCTTGGCTTCTTCTTCTGACAAGCCAGCCCCCTGATAGCATGTGCCATCCAGTTGTACGTGCTGCTGTGCCGACATTCAATGCGCCCCCTGTTGTCTGCAGACTGCTAAGATCACCTGACAGCGGGGGAAGGTTTGGGCGCATTGAGCGCTGGCACAGCAGACGTACTGCATCCTATTACATATAGGCAGCACTGAAAGGAAATGAAAAAAGCGCATGTCTTAACATCTTTATGTCATCAATCGGAAAGGTGCTAATGTGTCTGGGGCAGCCAAGCTATTTTTTGAATGTCATAACTTTAATGTATTTTTATTTATTTTTTTGCATAGACCATGTGCCTCTATTCAGTCGGAAACAGGGAATCACATCTCCGAGGCCGAAAAGCTTTTTGGATTCAATTTCTCAATAATAATTCACAATATCCAACTGTTCTCAATTTTACAACGGATCGTATATGTATCTATTGAGCTTATATTACCCATAACTTGGCAGTGCAATGTTCTGCATTAAGTTAGCGTGTCATTTGTATTTTTGCACAGTAATTTGATTTGAATCAGAATTTTCTGGATTTAATGAATTTCTCCCTGTCCCACCTATTAAGTTTCATTTAGATAATAGGAGGGGAGTAGTCAGGGAACCACACATCATGTCCACAGTGAGTTATTTTTTGCCTTTAAGTGTATTTTGTGTATTGCTCTGAGACAGAGCGGTAGCTTGAAACACGCCAGCATTCGTGCTGCTTTTATGCTTGTCGTTCTAATGGCGAAATAAAGATGGACATAATTTTACTGCATGGACCCGTGTCTCATGGAATTTCCTCATCAGTTTGATATTCCTTGCATGGTCAGCTTCATTCCCTGCTGCACTCATGGCAACAGTATATAGAAGAGGTATTTTATATTGCAGCACGAGTGGAGACAGTGTTTACATTGTTTTAATAACTTCTATAATACTGCCTTCCTATATACATGAATATAACTACTATAATACTGCCTCCTATATACCAGAATATAACTACTATAATACTTCTCTCTATGTTCAAGAATATAACTACTATAATACTGTCTCCTTTGTAAAAGAATATAACTACTATAATACTGCTCCTATGTAAAAGAATATAACTTCTGTAATACTGCTCCTATGTACAAGAATATAACTACTATAATACTGCTTCTCTATACAAGAATACAACTACTATCATACTGCCTCCTATATACAAGAATAAAACTACTATAATACTGCTCCTATATACAAGAATACAACTACTATTATATTGCCTCCTATATACAAGAATATAACTACTATAATACTGCCTCCTATGTAAAAGAATATAAGTACTATAATACTGCTCCTATGTACAAGAATATAACTACTATAATACTGTCTCCTATGTAAAAGAATATAACTACTATAATACTGCTCTTATATACAAGAATATAACTACTATAATACTGCCCCCTATGTTCAAGAATATAACTACTATAATACTGTTTCCTATATACAAGAATATAACTACTATAATACTGCTCCTATGTACAAGAATATAACTACTATAATACTGCTCCCTATGTTCAAGAATATAACTACTATAATACTGCTCCGATGTACAAGAATATAATTATTGTAATACTGCCTCCTATATACAAGAATACAACTACTACAATACTGCTCCCTATGTACCAAAATATATTTTATTGTATCTTTTTATGTGACAACACTGTCACATTTTGATTGCATATACTGATCAATGATATCCTATAGCATAGCATTGATCAGTGTTCTCGGCACTCTGCTGCTCCTGCCCCTTAGACACTGCAATTAACTTTGACCGTGGAATCTAAGGGGTTAATATCAGTATTATAGTAGTTATATTCTTGTACATAGAAGCAGTATTATAGTAGTTATATTCTTGTATATAGGAGCAATATTATATTAGTTATATTCTTGTATATAGGAGCAGTATTATAGTAGTTATATTCTTGTACATAGTAGCAGTATTATAGTAGTTATATTCTTGTATATAGGAGCAGTATTATAGTAGTTATATTCTTGTACATAGGAGGCAGTATTATAGTAGTTATATTTTTGTATATAGGAGACAGTATTATAGTAGTTTTATTCTTGTATATAGGAGGCAGTATTATAGTAGTTATATTCTTGTATATAGGAGGCAGTATTATAGTAGTTATATTCTTGTACATAGGAGCAGTATTATAGTAGTTATATTCTTGTATATAGGAGGCAGTATTATATTAGTTATATTCTTGTACATAGGAGCAGTATTATAGTAGTTATATTCTTGTATATAGGAGGCAGTATTATAGTAGATATATTCTTGTACATAGGAGCAGTATTATAGTAGTTATATTTTTGTATATAGGAGACAGTATTATAGTAGTTATATTCTTGTATATAGAAGCAGTATTATAGTAATTATATGTAGTAGTAGATCAATAGACGAAACACACTCACCCTATGTAGTTGCAACAGTGAAGAAACTTTATTCCAAGGATGTACGTCTGGGAATAACAGGCATTAGGCATGGAAGAGTCCTCGAACAAACAACTAGTTTCACACCAGGTGGTGTTTCCTCTGGTTAATGGACAACGTCGGGGAGGAAGAGGGGGGATTTGTATTCCCTGCGTTTGATGACGTAGCCTGTTCAGACTGATAAGATTGTAATAGATACAAACAACGTAATACAAATATTAGTGCAAAATTAAAATCGGCATCAAAAAAGCAGCAGAATGGGGCCGAGAAAAAAATAGGAAAAGAATCTAATATGAAAATAAGAAAAAAAGTGGAGATGAAAAAATAAATTAAAAAATGGGATTCGGTATTAGAAAAAAATTATAGAATTCAATATTAGAAAAAAATATATAGAACAAATAATTGAAAAAGGGTTAGCAGAGGATGAATAAATGAAAGGTGGTGTTATGTGAACACACTCAAGTCCGTCGGTCATTCAGACCCAGTCCGTGCATAGCTCTGGTCTGCATCATCCACTTTTCGTGTTTTGTGACAGTCTATCCCCGGTGAACGTTCTTTTATTCTTTGAATTCCGTGGAAGGTAAGATTTTCTCTTCTTCCTTCCTGTGCGGTTCTGATGTGTCCTATTAATCGCATGCAACCAAGTCCACTGTGGATAGATCTTTGATGTTCACGGAATCTTACTCATAGTGGTCTTATAGTAGAGCCAATAGAATCTCCTGCATGGGCAGACCACAGCATATACAACTTATTCAGTTCGACAGCAGATTAAATCGTTATTTGATTAGTACCTCCAAGTTGGAAATTCTTCCCTGTGATGAAAAACTTGCAATGTGGGCAGTTGCCGCATCTATAATTTCCTGCAGGACTAGTAGTAGATAGCCAAGTTTTTTCTTCATTGTTTTTCAAGGTGTGGGGGGGAGGGTGCTACGTAGCAATAGATTACTGATGCTCTTACTTCTTCCAAAAGAGACCATTGGTTTTTCTACTCCTTTTCTAGTGATTAGATTCTCATATGTTGGAGCAGAATTATAGTAGTTATATTCTTGTACATAAGAGCAGTATTATAGTAGTTATATTCTTGTATATAGGAGCAGTATTAGAGTAGTTATATTCTTGTATATAGGAGCATTATTATAGTAGTTATATTCTTGTATATAGGAGGCAGTATTATAGTAGCTTTATTCTTGTATATAGGAGCAGTATTATAGTAGTTATATTCTTGTATATAGGAGCAGTATTATAGTAGTTATATTCTTGTATATAGGAGGCAGTATTATAGTAGTTATATTCTTGTATATAGGAGCAGTATTATAGTAGTTATATTCTTGTACATAGGGGCAGTATTATAGTAGTTATATTATTTTATATAGGAGCAGTATTATAGTAGTTATATTCTTGTATACAGGAGGCGGTATTATAGTAGTTATATTCTTGTATATAGGGAGTAGTATTATAGTAGTTATATTCTTTTATATAGGAGCAGTATTATAGTAGTTATATTCTTGTATATAGGAGGCGGTATTATAGTAATTATATTCATTACACATTGAAGCATAATTATATTAATTATATTCTTGTACATATGTGGCAGTATTATAGTACTTTTGTTCATGTACAGACATATATGTGCTTGTACTTACATGTTGTCATCCAGTTTGTAAGACATGTTGTGCGTGGTACCCTGGAGTGCCACAGACTGCAGAACACACATACAATGAGTACATATATACTGCAAAGACCTAATGCAGTTTTTATAGTCCTTACTGTATGACAGTTCTAATGTGTTATGTACAAATTGTGACCTTTATGTGGAGCCTCTGTTTACACTACATACAAATATATAGTTTGGAAATTCCTTATAATTCATAGTAATCTTGCAGCCTTTGTTTATAGGAGTTTACTGCAATACTTCTTTGATACAGTTCTTTTTTTTTTGGCCCCAGTACGATCCTTTTAGATCTTTTCTCAGAATCCCTCCATCCTACACAATGACCTATGACATCCTTCTCAATTCTCCAGTTTTTTCTGCGCACAATACACATGATTTGGCAATCAAGTCAGCTTACAAATACACAAATAAATGAAAGCACAGCAAACGGGGATTCCGTTTATCCAATCTCTTTATCCACAATTATTCGGCTGTTATATAAACAGATATGTATGGACAAAATAAATGATAATCACCCAGTGACAAAATAGCAGTAGTTCGTCGATCAGGCAGTCTTAGAATTCATCTGCCTCCACCGATGTCTCCTATTCCTGGTCGTGATCTCTAGCATCTTCTGCGGGATGGAAGTAGGGCTGCTCAGTGAGTCTGAGCGCCGACCATAAGGCTGGCGACATTTCAGGTGATTAATCTCCCTTTCTCAAGCCGATCACGTGAACACCCACCACCATGTTTAAATAGAAAGCACTTATCGCAAGAACATTAGTTCTAAAACAAAGTAAAAAAATACATAAAAACATCATTGAATTCAATACACATTAAAAACAATCCTTCAGAGTAAAAGCACTATTAAGAAAAAATACATAAAACGAGCAATTTTCATTGATCCCACTCGGGGCTAGCGTTCCTAGCCTCTGAATCCAATATACCTCGCTTCTCAGTAAATTCTGTTTTAACGCTTCCTGTCCTGAGCTTTCTCAATCAAGTCAGCTTAACAGATCATTGCGAATCTATTCATTCTTCATAAAACGTATAGGAATTTTATACAAGTGCCTGGCATAGACGGAAAGTATTAGGTGCTGAATAGCTCATCTCTAAACAAGAGGAACAAATGAATTCCACTGCAAGAGTAATAGCTGCACAAATCCTCTGAAGTTTGTAATACCGCCCCTGTGTGTGGAATGTAGAGCCGCAAATGTCCTCCCATGAACAAAATTCAGTTTTTGTATATCTAAATAGGTCCATGTGCCTGTGCTGATTCATTTTTTATAAATTTGCATAGAGGTCGGATCCACTGTGTTTACTACAAGTATGACTATGGGCCAAATTTGGGAGTGGAATGGAAGTATCCTCTAGGTTTAACCCTCTATCCAGCTCCAGGAATGCAGAATCTGATCTTATGTGCTAGAGGATACAAGGTCGCTGCCTCAAGAGGGGTCTTGGTATAAGTAGCAAATAGCCTCAATGCCAGTAACCGAGGACAAAGGCAGAGATGAGGCAGGTACAACAGATCAGCAGCCTGGTGGTTAGAATTAAGCAAAGTTTTCAAAAGTTTGGCAGGCTCAGACTTTCCGAAAAAGTTTGGTTTGCGTCAAACAAGTTCTCTGTAATTCAGCAATGAAATAAGCCTTACACTACACGTATAACACTGCCTAACCACTCTAAAGCCCCCCTGTATAACACTGCTAGTGTGAGCTAGGAATGTATTCAAGTAGTTTCAAAGTGGTTTTACGACTAAGTTAACGGCAAAGTTACGGCAACATGCGGTAACCCATGGTAACTAACAACTTTTTTTTTTAGAATACACTGCACTAGCGGATTTTGTATGCTTTTTAACACTAAAATAAACTTGCATGAAGAATCCCGGGATGTTGGTAGTTGCCTTCCGGTGGTAAAACACACACTGAGGCATTGGAAGACGCAATGGCTTTTACCAAGTGTTCCGAAAATTTTCCCTTTCAGGAGTAGCAACAGGTTTTGAGTCTGGCAAGTGAAGATGCCCAAAATTCTCCCAACAGGATTGGTGATTTTGTATGCAAAGCCAAAAGAATTATCCCTTTTTTGGGATCATGGGATCATGGGTTGTGTATGTGCAGGTCTGGTTGGTAGTTGCACCAGAAAGGGTGGTGGTGGACTGGCGGTCGTTGTATCCAGCAGACACCAGGCAGTAGTGGACTGGTGGGAGTTTTAATAGCCAGTGGACAACATGCAGTGGTGGACTGGTAGGAGTTGTAATAGCCAGCGGACAGGATAGCAGGCTAAAATAAACCTGCATGAAGAATCCCTGGTTTTTGGCAGTTGCCTGCCGGTGGTAAAAAACACACTGAGGCATTGGAAGATGCAATGGCTTTTACCAAGTGTTCCGGAAATTTTCCCTTTCAGGAGTGGAAACAGGTTTTGAGTCTGGCAAGTGAAGACACTATGGATTTTTTCAAGCATTCCAAAAATTCTTCCAACAGGATTGGTGAAGAAGAAATAGCTTTTGTATGAAAAGCCAAAAGAATTATCCCTTTTTTGGGGGATTATGGGTTGTGTATATGCAGGTCTGGCTGGTAGTTTCACCAGAAAGGGTATTGGTGGACTGGCGGTCGTTATAGCCAGCAGACACCAGGCAGTAGTGGACTGGTGGGAGTTTTAATAGCCAGCGGACAACATGCAGTGGTGGACTGGTGGGAGTTGTAGTAACCAGTAGACAGCAGGAAGTGGTGGACTGGTGGGAGTTGTAATAGCCAGCGGACAGGAAAGCAGGCAGTGATGAACTTAAGGGAGTTGCAGTAAACAGTGAACAACAGAAAGTTGCAGACAGGCATCGGACAGCAGGGGATTGCGCACTGGTGAAAGCCATAGTAGCCAGTGGACATCAGGGGTGGTGGTAGTACTGTCTAATCAGTGGTATCAGGCAGAGTGGTTTGAAATTCCTCACTGCTCCATGCCTGATTTATTTTAACAAATATTAGTTTTTGCACATTGCTGGCAGACAATCATGTTCTCTTAGGGGTGATGACACCGCCTGCTGAGCTGAACACTAATGATACACTGGAGGGTGGACAAGACAGAGCACCCATCCACATGTGAATACACCCTAAATGAAAAATTTATGGCTCCTTGCAGCTACCACTAGGAGTGTGAAGGTACTTATTGCATATTATTTATAGGTTGAAATGAATAATATAAACAGTATACAGTAAGCTCCTAAGCTCCCTCTTGTGGTGACTCCTGAGATCTGGAATTGTAAGTTTTAACTCAGTTTTAAGGCTGGATTTGGAGCTCTGTAGCAGACATTTGGAGCTCCAACCCCAATAACAGATATAATACAAAAACATATTAGAATGTGGCAGGCATTCTTCAAAATTCTGCCACCGAAAAAATGATCTCGGTCGATCTTTTGGTAAAATCCACGTGAATTACACTGCCGTTTGTGGGGACAGCAATGTTGGTGCAGTTGTAGAGATTCTTTAACCTAAACCTAGCCTAAATATCTATTTTTTTTATACCATCTATATGCCAATTGTACAGTATTATACATCCTATAATTCTCAGTCAGACATGAAAATGCAACAAATCTCATGTGACTTAATGCAGTTAAGTGAAGATTTAGTGCAATGGATTTTATATAGGTCATAATAAATATAGAAAAAATATTAATAATTTATTTTTGGATAAGTATCACCGCTTATCTGAAGTCCTCCTAGATATTTTTCTGTATTTTTTTAGGTTTTAAAAAAAAACTTGCCAATTTTTTTAGTTTCTTTAATTACACCCTCCTACAAAACTATTTCCAGTCAATTTACTAAGTAAATGTAATGATATATATATATTTGTATGTTAACAATAATATCGTTCAAACCACATATAGTAATATAATTGTTTATACCCGGAGAGCCGCTCACCTCCCATATATAATCAGCCTGTCAGGACTAAGTGTAGGTAATCTCCCATCTGTGGTCTCCTATTACATTAGCTTCATGTACATTCTTCACTGACCGTGTTCTATTCACATTATATATAGATTTATAACCATAAATTATAGCCGGTTAGAACTGAGCAACTGGAATAATTTCCTTTAAAAATAGAATGCATTTGTACTGTATATATAAAGTGGAAGAAATATATTCATAATGATAAATTATACACAATTACTACTAATAAAGTCAATATAATTTAATCTAATATTGTTCGCAGTCATAAACAGACGTGGACAAAATTGCTAAAAACTGTCCTAAACAGAAATGATGGTCCTTGAACTTAATATTTTGCACTTGTCTCCAGGTATTTTGGCCCACTCCTCATAAGATCCTGCTCCAGCTGTCTCAGGGGTTAAGGTGTCTTCTCCAGACTGCAGGTATCTTGGCCCACTCCTCATAAGATCCTGCTCCAGCTGTCTCAGGGGTTAAGGTGTCTTCTCCAGACTGCAGGTATCTTGGCCCACTCCTCATAAGATCCTGCTCCAGCTATCTCAGGTGTGAAGGTGTCTTCTCCAGACTACAGGTATCTTGGCCCACTCCTCATAAGATCCTGCTCCAGCTGTCTCAGGTGTGAAGGTGTCTTCTCCAGACTGCAGGTATCTTGGCCCACTCCTCATAAGATACTGCTCCAGCTGTCTCAGGGGTTAAGGTGTCTTCTCCAGACTGCAGGTATCTTGGCCCACTCCTCATAAGATCCTGCTCCAGCTATCTCAGGTGTGAAGGTGTCTTCTCCAGACTACAGGTATCTTGGCCCACTCCTCATAAGATCCTGCTCCAGATATCTCAGGTGTGAAGGTGTCTTCTCCAGACTGCAGATATCTTGGCCAACTCCTCATAAGATCCTGCTCCAGCTGTCTCAGGTGTGAAGGTGTCTTCTCCAGACTGCAGGTATCTTGGCCCACTCCTCATAAGATACTGCTCCAGCTGTCTTAGATGAGAAGGTGTCTTCCCCAGATTGCAGGTATCTTGGCCCACTCCTCATAAGATCCTGCTCCAGCTGTCTCAGGTGTCAAGGTGTCTTCCCCAGACTGCAGGTATCTTGGCCCACTCCTCATAAGATCCTGCTCCAGCTGTCTTAGATGTGAAGGTGTCTTCTCCAGACTGCAGGTATCTTGGCCCACTCCTCATAAGATCCTGCTCCAGCTATCTCAGGTGTGAAGGTGTATTCTCCAGACTGCAGGTATCTTGGCCCACTCCTCATAAGATCCTGCTCCAGCTGTCTCAGGTGTAAAGGAGTCTTCTCCAGACTGCAGGTATCTTGGCCCACTCCTCATAAGATCATGCTCCAGCTATCTCAGGTGTGAAGGTGTCTTCTCCAGACTACAGGTATCTTGGCCCACTCCTCATAAGATCCTGCTCCAGCTGTCTCAGGTGTGAAGGTGTCTTCTCCAGACTGCAGGTATCTTGGCCCACTCCTCATAAGATCCTGCTCCAGCTGTCTTAGATGAGAAGGTGTCTTCTCCAGACTGCAGGTATCTTGGCCCACTCCTCATAAGATCCTGCTCCAGCTGTCTCATGTGTCAAGGTGTCTTCCCCAGACTGCAGGTATCTTGGCCCACTCCTCATAAGATCCTGCTCCAGCTGTCTTAGATGTGAAGGTGTCTTCTCCAGACTACATGTTTTACCTCCTTCCACAGATGTTCAGTAGGATTCAGATCAGGGCCACTTCACCAGAGTTGAGCAGGCCGAGCTCCCCGAACCCTGATTCCATCTGAACTTTGGAAGGTTCGCGGCTGGTCATACTTTCGAACATTGCCAGGTTTGGCTTGCGCAAATCTGGCAATGTCAGGGCTGAACTGTGCCCACAGCTGATAACTGTGCATACAACTTAGCCCAGCAAGGAAGGAGTTAGTTAGCATCTATATGGCTGTATGATGTACACAGTGAAGAGAGTGATACTTGCTGATCCAGGTCTCTTCTTGTGTAGCTCCACCCCCTCATGACATCATCACTAGAGGTAAGGCTACACAAAAAGAGGCCAGGACCAGCAATGAGGTGGTTAGTATCAATCTCTTTACTGTATACATTATACAGCCATATACTTGGCTATATAATGTATACCCCCTGCTCCCTTCAAGGAGTTAACTAGCGATGCTAGTTAACTCCTTCCTTGCTGGGCCGCTCAGCCCGCAAACTGTTACAATAAACCAGCAGATTTGCTGGTTTACTCTAACAAAAGAGTTAAGTTGCGCTGCGCTTTCACTGCCGGTACAAACCAAACACTTTACGAAAGCTTTTGGAAAGCTCGCTCAATTATTACCATGTGAATAGGACCTAAGGCACATGACTGTGTGCACGCCCAATAGACACTTACATAGAGAAAGGTAATTAACTTATGGAAGACATATTTCATATAGATGGCTTTAAAATGTGCATTAAATATCTGGCACCTTTTTTGGTGCCTAAAGCCCTGCCAAGGCCACGCCCCCTCCTCCCATCTTTATTTTAGGCCATGCCCCCTCATTGTGTGTGAAATTGTCTAAAAAGTATCTTAAACACTTAAATGTGGTGCAAAACATTAGTAAGTCTGAACCCTTCTGGTGGTAGAAGCTACTATCAGTGAACACTAGGAGCACAGAGACTTCCCCCTTAGCCACAACATGCAGATTCTATGTGACTTTTTGTTACTTTTGACTGGTATTTCACTTAAATAGCATTTGTCAATCACTAAAACTTTTTTTTTTAGCAACTTTAAAACTCTCACAGTCTGTAGTGTATATAGAAACGCTCAGCTTTACAGTAGGAAGAACAGATGTAGTGAATGTTCAAGCTTCAAAGTCCTACACGTACACATACTGCTCAGCGTCAATGTGTGAATTCTTCAAATGAAAACCAAAAAGTTCTGATATTTCTTGGGAGAGAATATGTAAGGACATGTGCGATTATTTTATCCTCCATTACACATCATAATATAGTTACGTGGGTTGGAATTCTTTCTTAACCTCTCTGGCGGTATAATTCTGTCTGGAAATTTGTACCAAAAGCGGTACCATTTTTTCCATTGAACTGCACATCTCCACCCCCCCCCCCCCCAGCCATTTCACATCTCCCTCTCCCTTGTCACATTCCCCCCCCCCTTCTTGTCACATTCTCCTCCCCCTTGTCACATCCCCCCATCCCTTGTCACATCCCCCCCCCTTGTCACATCCCCCCCTTGTCACATTCTTCCCCCCTTGTCACATTCCCCCCCTTGTTACATTCTCCCCCCTTCATGTTACAATCCCCTCCCCCCTGTCACATCCCCCCCTTGTCACATTCTTCCCCCCTTGTCACATTCTTCCCCCCTTGTCACATCCCCCCTTCATGTCACATTCCCCTCCCCCTTGTCACATTCCCCCCTCTGCCCCTCTGTCACATCCCCCCCTCTGCCCCTCTGTCACATCCCCCCCTCTGTCACATCCCCCCCTTTGTCACATTCATCCCCCCTTGTCACCTTGTCCTGCAGCAGGATACACTGGGTTTGCCGGGCAGATTTCAAACCTAGTGTATTTGCTGCAGAACAAGTCCTTTCCCCTTCAGCCAATCACAGGCTTTACATCACTGCGGCCTGTGATTGGCTGAAAAGGGAAAGGTCCTGTAAGATGAATAGTGAAGAGAGCAGGGACCAGAGTGCACGGAGGGGAACGGCCTATGCAGGGACCGGGACTAGGCGAGCAAAAGTATTTTTTTATTTTACTCCTTTTTCCTTTTACACTTAGTTCAGTGTTTTTCTAACAGGGTACCTCCAGCTGTTGTGAAACTACTACTCCCAGCATGCCCAGAAAGCCTTTGACTGTTCGGGCATGCTGAGAGTTGTAGTTTTGCAACAGCTGGAGGCCCCCTGGTAGGGAAACACTGACTTTTAGTATTTTTCTTTACCTGCTCTGGCCGGCCTTCGCAACGGGAGCCGACCAGAGCAGATAATCGCATGTTTTCCCGGGGGCCGTATCGCTATATTGCATTGCTTTTGCAATATATCGTGCAGCCCGGCCGGGAACTCTGCAATTCTACCCCGAGCGTGACTCGGGGTTACCGATCCTGGCAGGGAAAATTAACCCCGAGTCATGCTCCGGATAACCGCTCAGGAGGTTAAAGAGTACCTGCCCTCAAACCATATTTTCTAAACGAATTCAGATAATATTCCCTAACTACTTCTAAAAAATTTCCGAGCTTCAAAAAGCTCTGTATCATACCTTTCCCCTTCCTCACATTGTGTGAGATCCCGGCAGGAGAAAGTGGGCGTTCCCCAGCAGGCGCAACGTCACTGAAGGCTGTGAGAACTGTACCCCGCCATACCCAACACACACGTCCTGAGTTTGGTCTCCTGCCAGGTCGGGAGGAGACCAAACTAACTGTTTGACTTGCGCAGGGAACAGAACAGAGCCACCTAGTGGCCATTTTTTCAATCACATTAACCCCTTAACGACGCAGGACGTATATTTACGTCCTGCACCGGCTCCTGCTATATGAAGCGGGATCGTGCCGCGATCCCGCATCATATCGCGTCGGTTCCGGCGCTCATCAACGGCCGGGACCTGCGGCTAATACCACACATCGCCGATCGCGGCGATGTGCGGTATTAACCCTAAAGTGAAAGTGAAAGTGACCCGGCGGTGAAATTGCGGCGTCCCGAACAGCTGACAGGACACCGGGAGGGCCCTTACCTGCCTCCTCGGTGTCCGATCGGCGAATGACTGCTCCGTGCCTGAGATCCAGGCAGGGGCAGTCAAGCACCGATAACACTGATCACAGGCGTGTTAATACACGCCTGTGATCTGTGTAAAAGATCAGTGTGTGCAGTGTTATAGGTCCCTATGGGACCTATAACACTGTAAAAAAATAAAAGTAAAAAAAAGTATTAATAAAGGTCATTTAACCCCTTCCCTAATAAAAGTTTGAATCACCCCCCTTTTCCCATAAAAAAAATAAAACAGTGTAAAAAAAATTTAAATAAACATATGTGGTATCGCCGCGTGCGTAAATGTCCTAACTATAAAAATATATAATGAATTAAACCGCACGGTCAATGGCGTACGCGCAAACAAATTCCAAAGTAAAAAAAAGCGTATCAAAAAGTCCGATTAAAACAAAAATCATACCGATAAAAACTTCAGATCACGGCCCAAAAAATGAGTCCTCATACCGCCCTGTACGTGGAAAAATAAAAAAGTTATAGGGGTCAGAAGATGACATTTTTAAACGTATACATTTTCCTGCATGTAGTTATGATTTTTTTCAGAAGTGCGACAATATCCAACCTATATAAATAGGGGATCATTTTAATCGTATGGACCTACAGAATAATGATAAGGTGTCATTTTTACCGAAATATGCACTGCATAGAAACGGAAGCCCCCAAAAGTTACAAAATGGCGTTTTTTCTTCGACACAATGATTTTTTTTCCCGTTTTGCCGTGCATTTTTGGGTAAAATGACTAATGTCACTGCTAAGTAGAATTGGTGACGCAAAAAATAAGCCATAATATGGATTTTTAGGTGGAAAATTGAAAGGGTTATGATTTTTAAAAGGTAAGGAGGAAAAAACGAAAGTGCAAAAACGGAAAAACCCTGAGTCCTTAAGGGGTTAAAGGTTGAGAATTTTAAATGCAAGTAAATGGCAAAGTGTCTTATAATTACATAAGGAACAATATATTAAAAGTTTAGTTTGGTGGCAGGTACTCTTTAATGCAAAATTTCAGTGGAATATTTTCCCTGGATTCATTGAATACAGTGAAATCGCAAAGTTTCTAGACTCGTGTTAAAAAAAATAAAAAAAAAATGTAATCACTAAAATTTTTAATCATTCCTATCCTTTTCTAATTTTTAAATAAAAAAAGATGTAAGTTAAAAAAAAATTCTATATTTAGTATCACCTCATGTGGAATTATCTGAAATCTTTAAATAAGTTTATTTTTCTGCACAGTAAACGGCGCAAACAAAACGAAAATACCATATGCCAGAATTGCAGTGTTTTGGTTATATCATATATATGAAAAAAAAATATCAAAAAGTCCCAAACAGGATACTACAAAAAATTACAGATCACATTGCAAAAAGAATCCTACACACTGTTCTGTAGATAGAAAAATAAAAATGTTATAAGAATAGGGTGATTTTAAAGCGAACCTGTCCTAGAAGGACAAAAAAACATACTGCTTATAAATGTTACTCACTAAGGGATGCAGATTCTTAACATGCCTTTTTTATGTGTCTAGCTTGTGTATTTGGCTCACAAATCCCTTTGTTCTGCTGCTCACTCATTCTGATATCCCCTGCTCAGGAAGGAGCATATCTGAGGCAAGCACTGAGCCCGCCCTCAATTACGATGCATTCAAATTCTCCCTGAGTCTGCTGTGCTGTGCTGGGTCTCTTCATCCAATCAATGCAGGCTGCTCTGTAACCCCTCCTCTCTGTTTTCATGCTGCAGTGAGATAGGACAGGAGTGAGCACAGAGGAGTGCTGGTCCTGTCCTCACTTCCTCACTTCAGTGATGCAGCAGCTGGACAGGATTATGTTCTGGATAGTATAGGGACCCCTAGTAGTCATTTTTGATAAGCCATGATTTCTTTAAAAAAAAGGAGATACAAATCTAATATGACATATATTAGAAAGGTTATTGTTTTGCCAAGATGCACAACATATAAAAAAGTTTTTAAACAGTGCCCTAACTATTATAATTTTTTTTAAAGTAGCAAAATAAAATAAACCCTACAGTATCTCCAAAAAGTGAGTCCATCCCTCACATTATATATACAGTATTTCCCATAAGTGAGTCCACCCCTCACATTATATACAGTATATCCCATAAGTGAGTCCACCCCCTCACATTATATACAGAATCTCCCATAAGTGACTCCATCCCTCACTTTATATATACAGTATATCCCATAAGAGAGTCCACCCCTCACATTATATATACAGTATCTCCCATAAGTGAGTCCACCCCTCACATTATATATACAGTATCTCCCATAAGTGAGTCCACCCCTCACATTATATATATATATATATATATATATATATATATATATATATATATAACTCCAAGCGAAAGAGCCAGCAAAGACCCCCTCTGTAAGTGCACGTGGTCAGCCAACTGGCAGGTCAGCAGTCCATAAATGTACAATCTTGCGATATGAGAGCCGCGGCAGGCGCGATTTCGCGCAGCCGCAATACATTTGTTTACAAACATATAGACACATGGAGGGACGGAACGATCATAAGTACTGATATGACAACTATTGATAATCGATAGAGCTAGTCTTGACTCTGATGCCATGTATACTCCCCCCTATTCATTTATTAACTATTATATGGTCACTAGAGTGAGAATATGCACTTTATTGTAGCAGTCATTGTTTGTTGTGATGATGTCACACATGAGAACCAATTACCTTTAGAGGGTTGGATGGAATCATTAATCACAATGTATCACAGCTGTTTGTAAACCTATCAGAAAGCACCTTGATGTATTTAAGTTTTGCATTTTGTATGATTTGTATGCTTGACAAAGGCAGTTTGCCGAAACGTTGAACCGCTATCACATTTATGGTGTGAATAAACTTGGAAGCCTTGCCACTTGATCCTGGACCTCTGATTATTTGTGCTGTGGTGGAGATTGTACATTTATATATATATATATATATATATATATATATATATATATATATATATACAGTATCTCCCATAAGTGAGTCCACCCCTCACATTATATATACAGTATCTCCCATAAGTGAGTCCACCCCTCACATTATATATACAGTATCTCCCATAAGTGAGTCCACCCCTCACATTATATATACAGTATATCCCATAAGTGAGTCCACCCCTCACATTATATACAGTATCTCCCATAAATGAGTCCACCCCTCACATTATATATACAGTATATCCCATAAGTGACTCCACCCCTCACATTATATATACAGTATATCCCATAAGTGACTCCACTCCTCACATTATACACAGTATCTCCCATAAGTGACTCCACCCCTCACATTATATATACAGTATCTCCCATAAGTGAGTCCACCCCTCACATTATATATACAGTATATCCCATAAGTGAGTCCACCCCTCACATTATATATACAGTATATCCCATAAGTGACTCCACCCCTCACATTATATATACAGTATCTCCCATAAGTGAGTCCACCCCTCACATTATATATACAGTATCTCCCATAAGTGAGTCCACCCCTCACATTATATATACAGTATCTCCCATAAGTGAGTCCACCCCTCACATTATATATACAGTATATCCCATAAGTGATTCCACCCCTCACATTATATATACAGTATATCCCATAAGTGACTCCACCCCTCACATTATATATACAGTATATCCCATAAGTGACTCCACTCCTCACATTATACACAGTATCTCCCATAAGTGACTCCACCCCTCACATTATATATACAGTATCTCCCATAAGTGAGTCCACCCCTCACACTATATATACAGTATATCCCATAAGTGAGTCCACCCCTCACATTATATACAGTATATCCCATAAGTGAGTCCACCCCTCACATTATATACAGTATATCCCATAAGTGAGTCCACCCCTCACATTATATATACAGTATCTACCATAAGTGACTCCATCCCTCACATTATATATACAGTATATCCCATAAATGAGTCCACCCCTCACATTATATACAATATATCCCATAAGTGAGTCCACCCCTCACATTATATATAAAGTATATCCCATAAGTGAGTCCACCCCTCACATTATATATAGTATGTCTCATAAGTGAGTCCACCCCTCACATTATATATATACAGTATATCCCATAAGTGACTCCACCCCTCACATTATATATACAGTATCTCCCATAAGTGAGTCCACCCCTCACATTATATATACAGTATCTCCCATAAGTGAGTCCACCCCTCACATTATATACAGTATCTCCCATAAATGAGTCCACCCCTCACATTATATATACAGTATATCCCATAAGTGAGTCCACCCCTCACATTATATATACAGTATCTCCCATAAGTGAGTCCACCCCTCACATTATATATACAGTATATCCCATAAGTGAGTCCACCCCTCACATTATATATACAGTATCTCCCATAAGTGAGTCCACCCCTCACATTATATATACAGTATCTCCCATAAGTGAGTCCACCCCTCACATTATATATACAGTATATCCCATAAGTGAGTCCACCCCTCACATTATATATACAGTATATCCCATAAGTGACTCCACCCCTCACATTATATATACAGTATATCCCATAAGTGAGTCCACCCCTCACATTATATATACAGTATATCCCATAAGTGACTCCACCCCTCACATTATATATACAGTATATCCCATAAGTGAGTCCACCCCTCACATTATATATACAGTATATCCCATAAGTGAGTCCACCCCTCACATTATATATACAGTATATCCCATAAGTGAGTCCACCCCTCACATTATATATACAGTATCTCCCATAAGTGAGTCCACCCCTCACATTATATACAGTATCTCCCATAAGTGAGTCCACCCCTCACATTATATATATAGTATCTCCCATAAGTGAGTCCACCCCTCACATTATATATACAGTATAT
The DNA here is from genome assembly GCF_029499605.1 of Hyla sarda. Taxonomy (NCBI): domain Eukaryota; kingdom Metazoa; phylum Chordata; class Amphibia; order Anura; family Hylidae; genus Hyla; species Hyla sarda. The sequence continues at coordinate 32,715,439 of NC_079189.1, forward strand.
CCCATAAGTGAGTCCACCCCTCACATTATATACAGTATATCCCATAAGTGAGTCCACCCCTCACATTATATACAGTATATCCCATAAGTGAGTCCACCCCTCACATTATATACAGTATATCCCATAAGTGAGTCCACCCCTCACATTATATATACAGTATCTACCATAAGTGACTCCATCCCTCACATTATATATACAGTATATCCCATAAATGAGTTCACCCCTCACATTATATATACAGTATCTCTCTTAAGTGAGTCCACCCCTCACATTATATATAAAGTATATCCCATAAGTGAGTCCACCCCTCACATTATATATAGTATGTCTCATAAGTGAGTCCACCCCTCACATTATATACAGTATATCCCATAAGTGACTCCACCCCTCACATTATATATACAGTATCTCCCATAAGTGAGTCCACCCCTCACATTATATATACAGTATATCCCATAAGTGACTCCACCCCTCACATTATATACAGTATCTCCCATAAGTGAGTCTAACTCTAACATTATATATACAGTATATCCCATAAGTGAGTCCAACCCTAACATTATATATACAGTATCTCCCATAAGTGAGTCCACCCCTCACATTATATACAGTATCCCTCATAAGTGAGTCCACCCCTCACATTATATATACAGTATCTCCCATAAGTGAGTCCACCCCTCACATTATATACAGTATCTCCCATAAGTGGGTCCACCCCTCACGTTATATATTTATATACAGTATCTCCCATAAATGAGTCCACCCCTCACATTATATACAGTATCTCCCATAAGTGAGTCCACCCCTCACATTATATATACAGTATATCCCATACGAGAGTCCACCCCTCACATTATATACAGTATATACCATAAGTGAGTCCACCCCTCACATTATATATACAGTATATCCCATACGAGAGTCCACCCCTCACATTATATACAGTATCTCCCATAAGTGAGTCCACCCCTCACATTATATATAGTATCCCTCATAAGTGAGTCCACCCCTCACATTATATATACAGTATCTCCCATAAGTGAGTCCACCCCTCACATTATATACAGTATATCCCATAAGTGACTCCACCCCTCACATTATATATACAGTATATCCCATAAGTGAGTCCACCCCTCACATTATATACAGTATATCCCATAAGTGAGTCCACCCCTCACATTATATATACAGTATATCCCATAAGTGACTCCACCCCTCACATTATATACAATATATCCCATAAGTGAGTCCACCCCTCACATTATATATACAGTATCTCCCATAAGTGAGTCCACCCCTCACATTATATACAGTATATCCCATAAGTGAGTCCACCCCTCAGATTATATACAGTATCTCTCTTAAGTGAGTCCACCCCTCACATTATATATAAAGTATGTCTCATAAGTGAGTCCAACCCTAACATTATATATACAGTATATCCCATAAGTGACTCCACCCCTCACATTATATACAGTATCTCCCATAAGTGAGTCCACCCCTCACATTATATACAGTATCTCCCATAAGTGAGTCCACCCCTCACATTATATATACAGTATCTACCATAAGTGAGTCCACCCCTCACATTATTTATACAGTATCTCTCTTAAGTGACTCCACCCCTCACATTATATATACAGTATATCCCATAAGTGACTCCACCCCTCACATTATATACAGTATCTCCCATAAGTGAGTCCACCCCTCACATTATATACAGCATCTCCCATGAGTAAGTCCCCCCCTCACATTATATATATACAGTATATCTCATAAGTGAGTCCACCCCTCACATTATATATACAGTGTATCCCATAAGTGAGTCCACCCCTCACATTATATATAATATCTCCCATAAGTGAGTCCACCCCTCACATTATATACAGTATCTCCCATAAGTGAGTCCACCCCTCACATTATATATATACAGTATATCCCATAAGTGAGTCCACCCCTCACATTATATACAGTATTTCCCATAAGTGAGTCCACCCCTCACATTATATATACAGTATCTCCCATAAGTAAGTCCACCCCTCACATTATATATAGTATCTCCCATAAGTGAGTCCACCCCTCATATTATATACAGTATCTCCCATAAGTGAGTCCACCCCTCACATTATATATACAGTGTATCCCATAAGTGAGTCCACCCCTCACATTATATATACAGTATATCCCATAAGTGAGTCCATCCCTCACATTATATATACAGTATCTCCCATAAGTGAGTCCACCCCTCACATTATATATACAGTATCTCCCATAAGTGAGTCCACCCCTCACATTATATACAGTATCTCCCATAAGTGAGTCCACCCCTCACATTATATATGGTATCTCCCATTAGTTGGCTCACGCCTCACATTATATAGTATCTCACATAAAGGAGTTCACCCCTTACATTATATACAGTCCCATGAAAATAACACAACACACATCCTTTAATGTCTAAACCTAGGCAAAAATGCAAAAGGTGTACTCTGTGAGACAAATATATAAATTGGGTATTGTTGCAAACATAATAACGGTATCATAATTTTTACCGTGAAGTGCATCGAAAAATTGCCAGTGTCATTACAAAGTACAATTGGTCCCACAAAAATCAAGCTCCCAAAAGGATCTGTGGATGGAAAAGCTGAAAAAGTAAAAAAGGAAAACTATCTACATCATAAGGGGTTATGTGAATAAAATACAAAATATACAAGTTTGTTTCCCCCGTATTTTCAATCTGCTCTGCTCCTCTTGCGCTATAAGATGATACTGACTACTTTTACCATGTATTGCGTTGCCTGGGATAAGAAATAAGCGTCTTACATGTCCATCTGGTATTGGCTCTCGGCCCTTTACCCTTCCCTGGAGATGAGATGTAATACCAGATATGGACAATAGTGGAGATTATTTAGGGATAACATTTTTTTTTTCTAAATTACTTTTTCTAAATAATATACATATATATATTTTTTTTTATACAACTCCTTCAGTATGGAAAATAGTCTTTGCGTGACTTTGCATAGAAAGTTGTGATGAATTCATTATGAGGTTTTGCAATGTGGCTAATAGATATAGAAGTGGTCTCATTATATAGGAAAACATCAGCACAATCCTCTTTGGGGGACTAGGAACATGTTGCAGTGATTTTGCCTCCGGTATGGTAGCAGATGCCTCCTGCGCTCTCCGGTAGAAGTGATGACCGGTCACCTCAGACATCCTATAGTTTTAATCACGGAGACGTTTTATCATCTGTGTTCATCCATCATTAAGGCATAGAAGGAATGCCGTGCCATCAGGAGGAGAACATTACAACCATATTGCACATTGCTACATTTGTTGAAAGTACAATTAACATTCCGCCATGGTAACCTCATTCCTTGTCTTCTTACATGCAAGGGAATCTTATTTTCTTGCCATGACATACCGTGATTGCCTTCTTCTAGGAATCTAGGTATACATATACACCAGGAGGCACAACTTCCCTTATCGTTGAGTAGATATGATGGCACACCTGGACTGAGTTTTCCAAAGCATGTGATGATTTTGTTGATCATATCCCACAGTATTGTAGCTGTTTATACAATGTATTTATAATGCAATGTTTCGGGTAATTAAACTCTTTGTCTATGGATAAATGAGATGCAAAAAGTATCTGTACAAATATACATCAAAAGGGTAAAGCACAAAAATACCAGGTAAGAAGAAGCATGGGGAGGTGTACCTATGTCATGGGGGACCTACCTAAATAATGGGAAAACCTACCTCCAGGTGAGATGTACCAATGTAATGGGAGACCTACCTACTGGGCAGATGAAATATTTAATAGATGACCTGCCTAAATAATGGGTAAACCTACCTCCAGGCTAGATGTACCTATATAATGGGGGACCAACCTACTGGGGAGAAGTACCTATGTAATGGGGACCTATGTGCCGGTGAGACGTATCTATGTAATGTGGACCTACCTACTTGAAATTTTATCCCTTTTTACTGGGGTTGTCTACTAGTTGCTTACTGGTGGACCTACCGACTGGAAAGCACCTACCTACCTACCTACTGGGGAACCTATTTATCTATCCACTTTTAAGGTGCAGGATACCACTTGGGGCATTAATACTGTTTAGGGGCATTATTACTGTAACTGTCAATGACCCTATGTAGAGTTAGCATCTACCTTCATATAGGTAAGTTAATGAGGAAGATATGGATTTTTGTAATCCAGGCCATTTGAGGTGGTAATATATAGTTATGATATGAAAGTATTATTGTACCCTGTATAGTGGTAGTATTTGTAATACTGATCTCTGTATATTGGGGGTTGTTTAATAAGAGTGCGACAGTAATGTGCATAGTGGAATTTTTTTTATAACAAAATAGGTATTCATCTAGTCCACAACATGGTCCCTCCAGGACATTTAGACCATATCTTTAATAAGTATTTATACATACATTTTACTCCACCTAGCTCTCCTGGACCGGTAATTTGTGTTGGAAGTACCACTAAGTAACTACGCACACACACATCCATTCATTATCCATTATACACATCTAGCATACACACATATGTCAAACACACACATCTATCTTATATACACACCTCCATCATATACACTCCCCCCTTCCTCGGTCTCCTGCAGGCCCCCCAGGCTATGAGGCCCGGTTGCGATTGCGACTATTGTGACCTCTATAGCTACACCACTGTCAGGAGCCTAGTTTCCCAACCTGTGAGGGTACACAATACAGGTCTTAATAAAGGTTCCTGGGGTGCCCCAAGCAATGTTTGTTTTACAGACTTCTCTAAACAATCTCTTAAAGCAGAATGTGTTATGGGAGCATTGTATACATATACACTATACATTCGACTTTAAGGGAGTTGTTCATTGTGGACAGTCCCTACTTGGATCTCTGGACAATAAACTGATCACAAAGTATCTTCCTTCACATTGATGTGCTGTAATCTGTTGGGAAACCAGGCCATAAGTGTACAACTTCTCTGCAGCACCACCAGTGGAGGAGTGATGCATTACACTATGTCCATTTATATCAGTGAGGTATCTGTATAATGCAGAATAGGATAGGTCCTCCAGACAGAGAGATATTCTTTATCTAACACTCTCCACTTGGGCCAAGAGATAAGGATCCTACACAGAACTCCCTCTATAATAACTAAGAATTCCCTAACAGAGTCTATGAAAATGCGATTTCTAAACTGGAAAACCCAATTATGGTGCGTCAAAAATGATTTGTTCGGTCTGAAAACAATGTGGTCTGATTGGGAAAGTGAACCTATTGCCTGGAAAAGCAAAGTAAGAAGACCCAGGACTATATTCTAGGACTGTACCTGACTTTTCCCAGCAATTGGGGCACTTTGAAATTGGACCAAATTTTCTGACAGAAATTACATCTATTTGGATTCAGTCCTATTTATTGTACATTTATTGTATAAATATATTTATTCCATGTGTTGAGCTGATCCTGAGCCACAGACAATCCCACTGGTACTGACATCAAATCCTCTGAAATGATCTGTCTATTCAGTGTATGTATAGACTTTACCCTTGTTATTACCATTTATGGAAATTACCCATAATTCGGAAATTTCAGCACGCAGTAATATCACATATGTTTACTTTTATTTACACAGTTTTTTTTTTATGGGAAAAGTTGAATTAGTGTTATTTCAAACTTTTATTAGGGAAGGGCTTAAATGATCTTTATTCACTTTTTTTTCCACTTTTTTTTGCAGTGTCATAGCTCCCATAGGGGGCTATAACAATGCACACACTGATCTTTTACATTGATCTTTATTATCCCGTAGGATAACATAGATCAATGATTTTGCCACTTGACTGCTCATGTCTGGATCTCAGGCACTGAGAAGTCATTCGGCGATCGGAAACCAGGAGGCAGGTAAGGGGTCCCTCCTGGTGTACTACAGCTGTTCGGGATGCCGCGATTTCGCCGCAGCGATCTTGAACAGCCCCCTGAGCTAACCGGCAACAGTATAGTTTCACTTTGAACGCAGAGTCTAAAGGGTTAATCAACTTTGAACGCCGAGTCTAACGAGTTAATAGCATGCGGCACCGCGATCAGTGCCATGCGCTGTTAGCCATGGGTCGTGGCCATTGCTAGGTGCCGGGCCCGACCCGCTATGATGCGGGGCCACGCCATGGCCCCTGCGTTATAGTAAGGGAGAGAACTCAGGACGTTTTTTCTTTTTATCACCTGGTGCCAGAAAGTAAAACAGATTTGTAAATGACTTCTATTTAAAAACCTTAATCCTTCAAGTACTTATCAGCAGCTGTATGCTCCACAGGAAGTTGTATTTCTTTCTGGAATTCTTTGCAGTCTGACCACAGTTCTCTCTGCTGACACCTCTGTCCACGTCAGGAACTGTCCAGAGTACAAGCAAATCCTGATAGCAAACCTCTCCTGCTCTGGACAGTTCCTGACATGGACAGAGGTGTCAGCAGTCAGAACACTGTGGTCAGGCTGAAAAGAACTACAAAAAGAAATGAAACTTTCTGTGGAGCATACAGCAGCTTATTAGTACTGGAAGGATTAACATTTTTAAATAGAAGTCATTTACAAATCTGTTTAACTTTGTAGCACCATTTGATTAAAACATTTTTTTCCCCACCGGAGTACCCCTTTAACTGTCATCTGTCTCATGTGTGTCTGGCAGTAGGAAACTGTGCAAACAAATGTTTACCCCATCCAATGTCCCATACTAATTTTACATGCAGTGGCATAAGGATAGTCGGACAAACCAGGTTGATGACAAATGAGCAGACTAAGCACAAAATTAGCAATCAGAGATAATACCAAAAACAAGCCTTAAAAAAAAAAAAAAATAGAGGGGTGCAAAGTACAAAATCAGAACAAACAGAGTCAAAACAAGCCATGCCAAACCAGGAGTGTAGTGCAGTATAAAGCTTGAAGACAAGGCAGAAGGCTAAACAGGCAAGAGTCAAACCAAGAGTGCACAGAAAGTCGAAAACAGAAGGCAAAAGTGAGGTCAGGAAACAGTCAATCGGTAGTATACAAAAACTGCTGATTTAAATATCCCTACCTCTGAGCTGATTGGCTCAGCTATTTCACCTTCTAGTTAGTTAGCAAAGCTGTCCATGCAGAGATGACAGAGCAGAGATGGTTGCCATAGAGGCCGCATTTGCGCAAATTTATTACTAGCCATTAGACTTGTAGTAAATTAGGGACAGCCATTAACCAAACAAAATTACACCCGAAAAGCTATTGGGGACTTTTCCTTTTTTTTTTTTTTTAAATCCACTCTACTTAATACTTATGTCCTTATTTTACATGATTCAATTCTACAAATCTAGAGCTAAAAATGCCTACCGCTGAGCAGCAGGTTTCCAGAACCGTGTTGTTTGTACTCTGGGATATTTTTAGGATTGGGGCCATTAAAGTGAATATAGAAGAGATCTGTGCTCAGCCGCTGATGACACAGTTATATTTATCATCTCAACATGATGGGGACTCTTCAGAATGGAGGATGATGATCTGTATTCACCGATATAGTCACTGAGCTGACAGCAGTTTTGGTCTCTAATTTTGAAACAATTTCCATAAGTGAAATCTCTGCAATCACCTACGTTACGAACAGTATAGACACCGATCACGAAGATTAAAACCCGGTGAAAAGAATAACATTGATTATCCGATGACAAAGGCGCCTGCAATACAGTACAGTACATATGTGCAGCACAAGATGCCATTTTATTCTTTAATGGCTAAGTAAATATGGAAAGCAATTACAATGGACCCTCATTAACCCCTTTTGGACAATAGATGTAAATGTACGTCCTGGTGCCCTGGTACTTAAAGGGGTAGTCCAGTGGTGAAAAACTTATCCCCTATCCTAAGGATAGGGGATAAGTTTGAGATCGCGGGGGGTCCGAACGCTGGGGCCCCCTGCGATCTCTCTGTACGGGGGCCAGGCTCTCCGGCCAGATAGCGGGTGTCGACCCCCGCACGAAGCGGCGGCCGACACGCCCCCTCAATACATCTCAATGGCAGAGCCGGAGATTGCCGAAGTCAGCGCTTCGGCTCTGCCATAGAGTTGTATTGAGGGGGCATGTTGGACACCGCTGTGTGCGGAGGTCGACACGCCCCCTTCCCGCGGGCTGTTGGGGCTCCATACAGGAGATCGCAGGGGGCCCCAGCGGTCGGACCCCCCGCGATCTGAAACTTATCCTCTATCGTTAGGTTAGGGGATAAGTTGTTCACCACTGGGTCACCACTGAACTACTCCTTTAAAGTGTTCCTGTTGCTTCAAAAAAACTTTTGACATGTCATAGAAACATCTGGATCCATTCAGCACTGAAGGGACCCACAATATCAAGTGTCGATAAAAGGTAGTTTATTCACAGACATGCAACGCATTTCACTGTGCTTGTGCTGCTTCTTCAGGCAACTCGTGTCTTTCATGGGTACTTTTTCCACAGCAGGAACATTGTTCCCATTAGCAGGAGTCCAGACCTTGAGTGGAAATCTTGGGTGAGTTCCCACACTTTTTTCCCCCAGGACTTATCCCCTGGCTGTTGCTATATATATATATATATATATATATATATATGCTGCTTATGCACAGGGCCAGCTCTGCCTATAGGCAAAATAGGCTGCCGCCTAGAGCACCCTCTTGATGGGGGCACCGCTCTGCCTGCTGCAATAAAGTTAGCCAGCATCCGAAGCATGCTATCCCCACCCCACCCGTACTATAATAATCTGCATTTTTCAGCCTGTTGAAGGAGCGACCTCCAGTGCCACCTCCAAAGCAGACAGGGGCGATCACTAAGGTCAGGTTCGTCCAACATCCTGACATCGCGCGCGCCTCCAAACAACGGGAGGAGCAAAGGGACTGGTTAAGGGACTGCAAAATTAGCTTTCACCTGGGGTGGCAAAAATCCTTGCACCTGACCTGTTTATGCATGAGTCTCTGTATGTAAATATTATAGTGGTCTGATGGATGAGGCTATGGTAGAAAATGTAGATCCAGAGGACGGTGTAGCTTCAGTATCTGGATATATATTATACTGTATACACATACACATTATTGGCCACATGTGCTTGGTGTCGAGGGGTGTAGGGAAGGGAACAGCTGTGTGTGGTTGTGTTCTCTATGTAATGTATAGTGCTTTGTCATCTCTGTGTTATCAGCAAAGTATTTTTGATATATAAAAGTATCTGTGAGGGTTGGATGTTACTTCAGTGGTATATGAAGGACTGGGATGTGTTTATATCACATACATTACAGAGTAAGCAGATTGTATGTCACCAATAGAGCATTAAACACTATGAATATAGTTGCTGAAACCACCTAAGTGGAAAATTCAACACCAAACAATAGAACTTAAATCAGCAACCAGATATACTGAAAATATGCAAAACTTTATTTAATCATATAAAACAGACACAATAAAATATGTATGCAGCACAGTGCACAAGGCTGGTAGAAGAGGGCAGGACAATACAGGCTGTGACACAAGGTATGTAAAAAGAAGATGGCTGACAGAAGTTGCTAAACCAACATGGATAATAAGACTTTAAGACTTGTGGATGTAACAATCAGACGGCATGATGAATGGAAAGTAAACATCTTGAAGGTAAAAGCAACAGAAATCAGACAGTACATATGAATAACCTGAGCAGAGCCATGTATACCTGCACCTACCCCAACGCACGTTTCACGCCAATGCGCTTCGTCAGGGGGCGTGGCTATCCCTGGACCCCAATGTTCTATATATACTGTGTGGGAACCTATCAAAGACTACCTATACATGAATGGCACCAAAACTGCCCAATGGGGCTGTAGAACACATAATGATTACCTGGTGTGCACTCCAATCATCATGGCGGCGAGCACTAACAGTGCAGGGCGTCAGCACGGAGGCGACCCGGATCACGTGATCACACATTGTCACATGACCGGGGAAGTCTGCGTGGTGATGCAGGTAGAGCCAATAGAGAACAGGGCCATGTGATCAAAGTAAGTCACATGACCGGTAAACTATCGCATGATTACGCGACTAAGAGCAGAGGCCGGGAACCTGCCCGGTCAGTGAAAGGCGCATGCGCATAAGTGATAAAGTGACTGGTGAAAAAAAGGAAGCCATGCAAGTGAGAGAACATGCGAGTGAGAATACCACACTGTGAACACACGTGAATAAAGAAAATAAGTACCCAATTGTGATGAGTAATCACTCAGAGGGACAAAAACAGCAACAAATGGCAATAATAATCCAAATGAGGGAAGAAGATAAGGAATGGTGTGAAAGAAGTGGAATGTGATGTGTGAAGTGTGAGTGAGTAGTGAGAATTAGGAAACAAATGTACCAGTCTAGGAGCAGACTACCGGGACAGAAGATGTAAGTGATACATTTCCCTCGGCGATGTCAATAACTACAACAATAATGATATCATATAAGATAGTTACTCAGCAGTGTACAATTCTTAGTATGTGCTGAAAAAAAAAAATAATCTCCACAAAGTAAGAACTACATGATCTTTCAGGAACAGCAACGGCAGCTTCGCCTGCAGTATTAATCCCATCATCCATAGCTTTAAGTAAATCAAACATCAAAGAGATGAATTTCAAATACCTTAAAGTCAAGGTGTGAAAAGAACTGAATAAATATATTCTGAGCCTTCACCTTCAGTACGTGCGGTGGGCTCAGCGGGGGAACCTACTGCTAAACATTTCCGGCACACAAAGATACAATGCATGCATTCACACAGAGTGCTGGCGTAATGATATGTGAAGGTGGGCGCCCAACTATATATTCACTGTGTATACAGCCAGAGGCGTTACATGACATTACAATTCAATACCTATAATGGTCCACCCCACCAGATGCCATGTATATAAAACTATTATTAAGGGGACATCTTGACTCCCTCAAGCTCCAGATCCGGGGTACAGCTGCTGTGTCTGCAACCTCTATAATGTCACCCTTGTCTGTGGCATTCCCAAATGTTCTTTTTGTATATGAAAGAATACTTTAGAATAGGGGCCACACCCTGCATTCATTGTAGGGTAATCACAAACTTACACTATGTCCTAGTATACACGTTGTTACGCCGAGCGCTCCGGGTTCCCGCTCCTCCCCGGAGCGCTCACGGCGTCTCTCTCCCTGCAGCGCCCCGGTCAGTCCCGCTGACCGGGAGCGCTGCACTGACATGGCCGTCGGGGATGCGATTCGCACAGCGGGACGCGCCCGCTCGCGAATCGCGTCCCAAGTCACTTACCTGTCCCGGTCCCCGGCTGTCATGCTCTGGCGCGCGCGGCTCCGCTCTCTAGGGCGTGCGCGCACCAGCTCTCTAGATTTAAAGGGCCAGTGCACCAATGATGGTGCCTGGCCCAATCTTCCCAATTACCTTGATTAGCTGCACCTGTTCCTAGCCCTACTTATGCTCACTTCCCCTGCACTCCCTTGCCGGATCTTGTTGCCCTTGTGCCTAGTGAAAGCGTTCCCTTGTGTGTTCCTAGCCTGTGTTCCAGACCTCCTGCCGTTGCCCCTGACTACGATCCTTGCTGCCTGCCCTGACCTTCTGCTACGTCCGACCTTGCTCTTGCCTTATCCCTTGTACCGCGCTTATCTCAGCAGTCAGAGAGGTTGAGCCGTTGCCGGTGGATACGACCTGGTTGCTACCGCCGCTGCAAGACCATCCCGCTTTGCGGCGGGCTCTGGTGAAAACCAGTAGCTACTTAGAACCGGTCCACCAACACGGTCCACGCCAAACCCTCTCTGACACAGAGGATCCACCTCCAGCCTGCCGATCCGTGACAGTAGATCCGGCCATGGATTCCGCTGAGGTGCCGCTGTCAAGTCTTGCCGACATTTCCACGGTGATTGCCCAGCAATCCCTAATGATCACCCAACGAAATCACCAGCTGGCATACTTGACCACCGTGACACAGCAACTTCAGTCACAGATACAGCAGCTGCTGCCGCAGATACAGCAACTTCAGTCACAGACACAGCAGCTGCAACTGCAACAACCATCTCCTCCACCGGCTCCTGCAACTCCTCCGCAGCGACCGGCCGCTCCTAACCCCTGCTTGTCCCTGCCGGACAAATTTGATGGGGACTCTAGACTCTGCCGTGGTCTCCTGCCTGGGAAGGCCCTGCCATGTGCCACACCGCCCGGAGCACCTCTCTCACAGTATCCTTTGCAATCCACCCCTGTGCCTCCCGCCGAGGAGGCTATGCAAGTGGATCGGTCCCGCCTGACCCCTGAAGAGAGGACTCGCCGCAGGAAGAAAGAAGATTTACTTCTATACTGCACTGTGCGTTACCGCACAGAACCCCCGCTCTTGAGCATGGAACTTTTTGTTTTGCCCAAATGCTCCTCTGAAGTCCTCCTCGGTCTGCCATGGCTCCAACCCCCATCCTCTGCCCTTGTCTGGACCACCGGGGAGATCGGGAGCTGGGGTGCTTCTTGCCACAGAAAGTGCCTCACGTCTGCTCCCAGTCCCGTCAGTCAAGCCTCTGTGTCTCCCCCTTTACCTGGCCTCCCCAAGGCCTGTCTGGACTATGCTGTGTCTCCTCCTCACGGCTCCCGTCCTGTTGACACTCTGCCCCGTGCCGGGCTTGACCCTCTTCCCTCCCTCCCCACCCCCACGCCTTCTTGTGTGCCCGCTGTTGATGTGGTTTCCCGGGGCTTCGCCACCATCTGGAAGAAGACTCTGAAATTCCTCATGCTGGCCTCATCCCGGGTGAAGAAGCTTGCCGGGAAAAAGAGAAGAGCTCCTCCTATTTTTGTGTGGCTCTCCGCCAAGTATTTCGGCTTCCGTGTCCCCAGTTTTTATCTCGGACCACGTTATCTTGGACCCTTTGTAGTCGAGTGCTCAGAGGAGAGATCTTGGGAACCTGAGGACAACATCCTGGACAAAAGTCTTATCCTCAGGTTCTCCGGCTCCAAGAAGAGGGGGAGACCCAAGGGGGGGGGTACTGTTACGCCGAGCGCTCCGGGTTCCCGCTCCTCCCCGGAGCACTCACGGCGTCTCTCTCCCTGCAGCGCCCCGGTCAGTCCCGCTGACCGGGAGCGCTGCACTGACATGGCCGTCGGGGATGCGATTCGCACAGCGGGACGCGCCCGCTCGCGAATCGCGTCCCAAGTCACTTACCTGTCCCGGTCCCCGGCTGTCATGCTCTGGCGCGCGCGGCTCCGCTCTCTAGGGCGCGCGCGCGCCAGCTCTCTAGATTTAAAGGGCCAGTGCACCAATGATGGTGCCTGGCCCAATCTTCCCAATTACCTTGATTAGCTGCACCTGTTCCTAGCCCTACTTATGCTCACTTCCCCTGCACTCCCTTGCCGGATCTTGTTGCCCTTGTGCCTAGTGAAAGCGTTCCCTTGTGTGTTCCTAGCCTGTGTTCCAGACCTCCTGCCGTTGCCCCTGACTACGATCCTTGCTGCCTGCCCTGACCTTCTGCTACGTCCGACCTTGCTCTTGCCTTATCCCTTGTACCATGCCTATCTCAGCAGTCAGAGAGGTTGAGCCGTTGCCGGTGGATACGACCTGGTTGCTACCGCCGCTGCAAAACCATCCCGCTTTGCGGCGGGCTCTGGTTAAAACCAGTAGCTACTTAGAACCGGTCCACCAACACGGTCCACGCCAAACCCTCTCTGACACAGAGGATCCACCTCCAGCCTGCCGATCCGTGACACACGTCCACCAGTTTTTGTACCTATTGGCGTCACAGGATACCAAAGAAGTGGTCATTGGGATCCATGAGATTACAAGTAAAAGCCATATTATGGGGGGGGGCGTGGCTTGGCATGCATGAGATGAGTCGCACAGGCTGAGTGCTCCTGCCTAGACCGCATTATTAAGGGCTTTTATTGCATGCTATGGGAGGAAGATCAAGAAAGAAAGGTCATAAGTAGCACTCTCAAGCACCCAGGACCGGACCGGGCTCGATCCTCTCCTTTATGTTGCAGCGGGAACCCTCAGACCCTGCAACGCGGCCTTCGGCCTCTCAGACGTATGTACATTTTACTGCTGCGCTAATACGAGAGGGGGGAATTTCTGGCCGCGAGGCTCCAACACCTACCTCCGGGATGCAGCGCCCAGCCGAATCAGCTCCGCTCCCGCTACACCATCCTCACCCTGAACCATCAGCCGAGACCTGTCTGCCGCCGCCACTAACTGCGCTCCCCTAGCGCGAAGACAGAAAATCCCCACGTGACATGCAGCGCCATGATGCGCACGGAGACGCGGCCTCCCGGCACCGGCCCTGTGAGTGGAGGCCCCTCCGCACCAGACAACGACCACTCCAGAGGTGAGCCTTCCTCTCTGCTGCACCACACCGGCCAAGCACAGGCGGCACTCGCTCCTACCTCCTTACTGTCAGTGACCGGCACTAGCCCTCCCCTCTTGTCACGGTCACCTCCAGGGGAGACTACTTGCCTGGTGCCTGATGCTGGGCAGGGACTGGCCCTCACTGTCCCCTCTTTTCACCATGCCTCCACAACACCGTGTAATGGCCCTGGGACGGTTACACCGACCTCCTCTGCTCCCTCAGCTTCTGTGAACTGCTCCACCATAATGATGGCCATAGCCCACGCTTCTGGGGGTTCACCAGCACATCTACCCCCTTGCCAACAACCTGTTATAGGCCCCCCTGCGGTTAATGCTCTTTCTTGGGCTGATGATATGGACTCACCTGATTCCCATTCGGATAGTGACCCCCACGATTCATCTGTGGAGAGCGACCCACCTGATTACTGGGGTGCCAGTCCCCCTGCTAAAAAAAACTCTTTTCCGGACGCCTATAAAAGCTAAACCTGGTCCACCATCACATATGGATCACTCCTCTTCAGATGACACTCTGACTGAAAGCAGAGTTGGTAGGCGCAGACCCCGCACCTCTGATCACCCTGAGGCCCGGAGCACCACCCTACCCACTACCTCATTGCCATCCCCTGAAATGACTACGAATACCCTGAAAACTCATCCCGAGCTCCCGGCCTTACTAGCTCTATTGCCAACGAAAGCTGACATACAAACTATGGTGGCCGATCTTCGCCAAGCTTGGCTGCAAGACCTCCAGCCAATTAAATTCGATGTTCAATCACTGAAAGAAAAAGTACATGCTTTGGAGGACTTCCGTGCACATGTCTCAAATCAAATTCAGAGCCTTCAGGAATCCACGCGTAACCTCTGCATCAGGCAGCTGAGATCGCTCATTTAGACGATATTGACAACAGAAACAGAAGGAATAATGTGAGGATTAAAGGACTTCCTGAATCGGTAGCTCCCCCAGATATTCCCCTTACACTACAAAAGATATTCAATGAAATACTTCAGAAACCTCCGAACTCCTCCATTGAATTGGACAGAGCCCATAGGGCACTCAGGACCAAGAACCCAGACCCGTCGAAACCTAGAGACATCATCTGCAGAATACACCGTTTTACTCTGAAGGACGATATTATGAGAAAAGCAAGGAACATGAAATCTCTCTCTTATAATGGACACCCTATACAGCTTTTCCCTGACCTATCCCTTCATACTCTCCAATTGAGGGCAGCTCTCAGGCCGTTGTTCCAGCTCTTACAAAATGCGAAAATAGTCTATAGGTGGGGGTTTCCTTTCGCTTTGATTGCCAGACATGGTACTACTACGGCGGAACTCCGCTCCCCGGCAGACCTACCGAACTTTCTTTCCACCTTTAAGCTGCCATCAGTACAGTTGCCCGACTGGAATAGACTGTACCAAGTCTCCTCAGCACCACCACTACTTAGGGCGCCTCAGCTGCGCCCACCACCGGCTAGACAGGAGGGATCCCTTCGCACGACCCGCACTCCTCCGACACGCCGCAAGTCCTGAAGGATGTTGAGTCTGTCCTGTTGTGACTGACTTGAAGGAATTTCGATGGACTCCACACTTGCAAAGTCTGGTGAACCTCCCCCACAGCGGGTGTTCCTCTCAAGCATGCTCATACTTAATTGCAACTTATGTATGTTTGTTTGTTTTGCCATTGTCTATCTTACCTTCACACGGTGACTGGGTCCGCCCCTGCTGAGACTCACATTACTCTGCTGGACCTAGACTCTGCCCCTTTGGCAGCCTAGGTTCGGTAGATGATGCTCCGTGTGGCTATCACGTTATTAAGATTTATTCTGACATGTTCATATCGAGTTCTGTTTTAGTACACCTCCTACTCCCATGCATGCGCCTCGCTAGACGCCATATAGCCCACTATTACCCACTTAAGCAGCTTGCTCCAGACAGTGGGTTACATTTTCCAATATTTGCGGTCACGGCTGTGGCCGTTACTTCTATATACTCAGTACTACACATCCTATGCTCCTTCCACGCACCCCCATTAGCTACATGATTAGGCTGGTCCTGATCTATCTCCTGGCCCATATGGCCCCTCTTATAGCCCCCGAGTTCCCACTCTCTTGTAGACACCTTTCCCCCCTTTTTTTCTCCCCTGCCTCCCTAACTACTTTTCTCCTCTCTTCCCCCTACAGGACTCGTGCTACTCTGTGCTACTTGACTGGTGGATCGGACGGCCTTGGACTCTCCGGTACCCGTGGTGAGTGGACTACTCGAACCCTGACCGACCATGACATCTGTCCTTAAGTTAGCTTCCCTCAATGTCCAGGGTTTTAACACTCGGGAGAAGAGGGCCCAGACACTTTACTCTTTTCACCATTTCAAAGAGGGGCATGAGGGACTCTTTCCACCATTTCAAAGAGGGACCCATTTCAAAGAGGGACATGTTCCGAAACTACCCACTCAATACTATAATAATTGGCTACACAGCACTAACCCTACCTCTCGTTCCAAAGGTACGTCGATAGCCTTTCACAAATCCCTACCAGTTTCTGTCTCTTCCTCTAAATTAGACCCCCTCTCCCACTATGTGTTTATCAATTGCGATATACAGGGCCGTAAGATTACACTTGCAAATATATATGCACCTAACCAGAACCAAATACCATTCCTCCTCAGGACTCTAGAGACTTTGGAAGCCTTTGCCACGGGCACAATATTGCTAGGTGGAGATTTTAATGTCCCATTTTTCCCTATGGTGGATACCTCTAAGGGTTCCTTTGTCATCTCCCACTCAAAGCTTAGGGCCCTGAGGAGGATGCTCCACACACTACAGCTCTGTGACATCTGGCGAGCCTTCCACCCCCAAGACAGAGACTCCTCCTTCTTCTCCCATGCACGCCAAACATACAGCCGACTAGATTACTTTTTCTGTCATCACCACCTCCTTGATTCTGTTACCCACTCATCGATTGGTACGATTGTCCTCTCAGACCACGCCCCAGTATTTTGCGCAGTTTCGCTGCCGAGCTTGGCCGGGCCCTGTGCTACGTGGCGCTTCAAAGAGTCTCTGCTCTCGGACGCTCTGTGCCTCCAGGAGCTCAAAGATTCTGTTACAAACTTTCTTACTGATCATAACTCCGACGTGTCCTCCCAGATGATTAAATGGGAAACGCTGAAATGTGTTCTCATGGGGGTTCTAATGAAGCATGGGGCCCGGCAGAAGAAGGAGGCGTCGGCGAAATGCTCCACTCTTCAGTCCCAGTTACGGACCTTAGAGACACTTCATCAAAGCACACAACAAGACATGGTCTACAGGGACTTGGTTAAGGTCCGAATGGACCTCTTGGCACTCATGAATGCCAGACACAAGCACTACAAGCAATTAACAGGAAAGCTTTTGTATGAATGGGGGAACAAATCCGGAAAGTTGCTTGCCAGGGCACTGAAGGAGAGGAAATCCTCCCTCTTTATTCCATCCATGCAATCCCCAGGGGGCTCAATAACCCATCTCACCACTGAAATTTTGCACTCCTTTAGGGACTACTACCAGTCACTTTATAATCTCCCTGCTCCGCATCACCCGGCCACTCCTACGCCTGCAAAGCTGACACTCTCCCAGTACATTACAAAAACAGCTCTCCCCACATTACCGGCTGAAACTGTGCAAGCCCTTGAGGAACCCTTCACGCAAGCAGAGCTACTGACACCATTATGTCCCAACCCGCAGGCAAGAGCCCAGGCCCCGACGGCTACACCTCAAAATTCTACAAAGTGTTAAGGGATGAAGTCACCCCCCCCCCCCTTTGCTAGAGGCCCTTAACTTAATCTCAGCTTCCATGCCCCCACCACCCTCCTTCCTACGTGCGTTTATCACCGTAATTCCCAAGGAAAGAAAAGATCCCATGCACTGTACGAACTACCACCCGATATTCCTCCTTAACATTGACACCAAACTGTATGCGAAGATGCTTGCCAATAGGTTGGCCCCATATATGAGGCTCCTGGTCCACCCGGATCAAGTGGGATTTGTTCGAGGCCATGAGGCTCGGGACAACACTCTTCGAACATACTCCGTTGTCCATCTTGCCTGTAAACGGGAGGTTCCCATGCTCCTCCTCTCTTTGGACGCGGAGAAAGCATTTGACTGGGAGTTTATGAGAGCTGCCCTTACACAAATTGGTCTGGGTTCCTCAATGCTTTCCCGCATTGAAGCGCTTTACTCATGCCCCCAGGCCCAGATTAAGATTAATGGTCGGTTGTCGACACCGTTTGACATTTCCAATGGCACACGGCAGGGGTGTCCCCTCTCTCCATAGCTCTACGTCCTCTGCATGGAGCACCTCCTTGTGGACATCCGACAGAACCCAGATGTGAGTGGACTCCCCATGCCTACACGCCATGACAAGTGTGCGGCGTTTGCCGATGACTTACTATTGTACCTGTCTTCCTCTGTCATCTGTCTCCCATCCTTGTTATCCACGATCACACGATTCTCCTCATTCAGCAACTATAAACTAAACATGTCCAAATGTGAGGCCCTTAATATCTCTCTCCCACCACATGTAGTGAGCCTCCTCCGAAGTCTCTACCCTTTCAAATGGCAGTCCATGTCCATTAAATATCTGGGGATCCAGGTCCCGGCTGATCTATTAAAGTCCTTCCACCTCAACTACACTCCAGTCCTTCATACACTGCGATCCGACATGTCTAAATAGGATAAGAAAGATTTTTCCTGGTTAGGCAGGATTAATATCTTGAAAATGAATATCCTCCTGAGATTACTCTATTTATTTTCTGCCTCCCAGTGACCCCTCCCCAGCACTTTTTCAAGGAGCTCTCGTCCACACAATCCAAATTTGTTTGGGCCAACAAACACCCCCGACTGGCTAAACATGTCCTGTTCAGGAAAAAACGTGACGGGGGTCTAGCCCTCCCTGACATTCACTCTTACTATCTGGCAGCTGTCCTCACACGTGTCCTTGACTGCTTTCACTACAACATTGCACTACCTTTTTGGGACGATCCAGCACCCAGTACGTCCCATCCAGTCCCTGACCTCAACCTCAGCACTAAAGAGTCTGGGAGAGATACTGGAGGATAGTGGCCCCTCACTGATCCATCAGTATCAATATATCCAATTGCAACACTTTTACTCGACTTCCAAACACACTCTTGACTTCCACAGGCAACACACCCCTTTAGAGAAACTATGTCTCTCACAGATGCCAATACCCCACGCCATAAGTGTCCTATATCCTCTCATTACTCACACTCACACTTCCACCCCTGCCTCCTACAGAAATGGATGGGAAAAAGACATCGGCCATCCGATTCCTGAGGAGGACTGGAGGGTTGCCCTGGTCAGATGCCACACCACTTCCATATCTTGCAAGGCACAGGAAGTAAACTTTAAGGTTCTTTCAAGGTGGTATCAGGTCCCGGCTTTGTTGGCTTCAATGTACCCGGGAACTTCGGACTTGTGCTGGAGATGCTCCTCTGGGAGAGGTACTATGGTGCACATTTGGCTCACATGCCCCTCCTTACTTGGTTTTTGGACCAGGGTTCTCTCCCTTATCTCTCGCATCACTGCAGTGACCCTCCAGCACGAGCCCGAACCCCTCCTGCTCTCCATATTGCCCACGGGGACTCCTAGGACTTCAGTAAAACTGATTACATTTATGCTCCTGGCGGCCAGGACCGTGATACCGAGATTATGGAAGTCGCACACGACTCCGACTATTTCGTCCTGGAGATCTCCCGACTTCATAGAATGGAGGAGCTGAGAGCTAACTCCCCGAGGCGAATCACCTCTTACACTGCGATCTGGTTGCCCTGGTTATCGTTCGAGTCCTCTCCTGACTATGCCCGACTATGCCCGACTATATCCCTGACTAGACCCCCTTGGTCCATACGGACACTGATCTACTTCCCCACACCCAGAATCTACTAATGTGACCTTAATTGGACGTGACCTCGCCCCCTCTTCTCCCACCACCTGATGTGTCGCCTCGGGTAATCAGGGAGATCCTCGGTCCGATCCGGTCTGCCTGGTAAGTGCCAGATTCTTAGCAGTGAGTCCTACCCTTGCTTTTCCCTTCTTTCCTTTTCTCTTTATCTCCTCCTTCCTCGCTTCCTCACCCTCTGCCTTGTCTACTCTGTTGTGGATATCCTCATATGTTAGTGACTCCACCTGTATAATGCCCCCTGTCCACCAGTAGGGAAGGCTTGGTCAAGTTACTCCTGCGTCTAGACCTCCCTCTTTTTTGTTTTCCCCCGCCCTACCTAGTAGGCTTCCCGAACCCGTCCTCCGTGATTCTAGGATAGGATTGGTTGATGCTTGTTAGTAATCCAGTTTACTACTGTTACCTGTCCGGACTGCGGTCCATTTGATCGACATCCGATTATATGGGTTATTTGTCCAGGAGTGCTTGCACCTCTCACCTGATGATACCATGGTTTACTGTTGATCTGCTATGTTTTCATTTTCTTCTATATACCTGTACTGTTGTCATCTACTGTTGTACTCTTGTTTCATTGAAAATACTTAATAAAGATAAATATTGGGGGAAAAAAAGCCATTTTATACATAATGTAGAGTCACTTTCTAGCAATATGTATCACAAATTAGGTTTGGAAGCAGTTGATTGGGTTTTCCAACTGGCAGCAAGAGCAGTCATGGCAGCAAAGAAGATGAGGTAGATAATTTTCTGACTCCCCCTAGAGGCTTCGGGTAACAGAGCATTTAATAAGGCCTGTTTAGGGTGTTTCCAAAGGTGAACTTCCGTAACAGAATATATTAAGTGGTATATGTAGATCTAAATGTGTCGCACTTGAGGACAGTCGCACCATATGTGAAGCATAGTGCTTCTATTTTTACATCTAAGGGACTTAGCTAACCTCATAGGGACTAAGTGCCATCTAAGCACACTCTTAAGGCAAAGTTTATTCCAAAGTTAGGGTAACACGTATAGCTATAGGAAAACAGATTGACCCCAATGGTAACTAACAGGTTTAAGAAAAGCACACTGCATTGGCGGATTATTAATGCTTTTTTAAATTATTCTTCTTTTCTGGAGGCAAATGCTTGCCAGTGTTCATATGTACACAGAAGTATTGGAAGAAGCAATGGCTTTTTCTAAATGGTCCAAAAATTCTCCCTTTTAGGGATTAGCAACAAGTTTCATGCCTGGAAAATGGAAAAAATGGCCTTTTACAAGCTGTGAAAAATGATTCCCGTAGCAACAGGTCTGGCCTCCTAGAAAGTGCATAAAAGTGACTAAAAACTCTCTATGGGGCTTTTTCATAATTAGCGTCAAACAACAACAACAAAAAACTGTCACGCTTAACTTCCAATGACAACAAATCTTGCACTGACAGAACAAAGACAGAACACTCTCTGCTGCTTTACTACAATTATTATATACATGTGGTCCTACTCCTATCTTTTGTTCACTGCATAGTGTACCTCACAGAGTTCTTCATCTAACACCTACTATCCCTAAAATGGCTACTAAAGCTATGTGCATTGTGTTTTTTAGTGGCTTTGATATCTCCCCTATACTGCTTCCTAATTGGCTGGACTAGCTGTTTTAAAGATATTATGAGATACCCTGAGGTCATGCAACCCTTCCTCTTTTAACTTTCTGCCATGTGGCAAATGTTATTTTAGCAGGTTCTGTTGAACTGAAGCGCTCATATTTCGAGTTCGAGCCAAAGTAAACTTTTAGCAATGTTCTGACTGAACTCGGGTTCCATGGGTTGGGTTCGCTTATCTCTAGTCAGTAATAGTCGGCTGAAGTGCCCAGCAGTGCTTTATTCTCCCAGTCACCCAATCTGACTCTTTCACTCCAAAGACTAATGCAGTTAACAAGTCGAATTTGATTGACAGCCAGGGAGGGCTGGAAGACATTTCAAAGTTTTTTCAAATGAAACTAACTTTGACCTTATTTCCATTTTAAGGTCCATGAAAGATAGAGAAAAAAAATTGTATTAGGACAAACAAAAGGCACAGCAATGGGCACAAATATTGTACCTACTTCTACTCCTGCTAATAATTTTTGGAATGCGCACATTTTTTTCAGAGGATGAAGACTTTTACCCTAGTCACCTTTTATTTTAGGGTTGTAATATTTTGATTCTCTGGATTTCGACAGAAGATTATATGGAGATTTTACAATCCTATCTCATAGTAACCAGACTGATGTAAGACTTAGAGGACGAATACGGGAAAAGAAAATTAAGTTTCTTAATGTAAAAATATAATTGCATTCTTATGGCTGTATCATAAATCAGTTCCCTGTACAGAAATATGTAATATATTGTAGGACTAGGGCA
Source organism: Hyla sarda (assembly GCF_029499605.1). Classification (NCBI taxonomy): domain Eukaryota; kingdom Metazoa; phylum Chordata; class Amphibia; order Anura; family Hylidae; genus Hyla; species Hyla sarda. The sequence continues at coordinate 32,738,087 of NC_079189.1, forward strand.
TATGGGCCCACTGGGGTCCATTTATGAAGATCAGTAGTTCCCTTTAAAAAGTCACTAAACGTGTATGAGTAAGTTATAATGTGTCATTTACTCCAGAGCTGCTTTCACAATTCTGCTGTTTTTTTTATTGGAAAAAGTTTTCGGAACACCCACGTTTAACCCCAACTCAATATGGTAGCACTATTATTTTGACTACAAATAACTTCAATATAAGATTAATTTGTAAGAACCCACAGTTATGTTCATGTGACGCCCTGACATTGTAATGGGCTTTTATTTGATCTTCTAATCACTTTACTATATTTATCCTAAAATACAATGATTGAACCCATGAGTCATATCTCCAGCCCACAAGGCAGCAATAATCTCTCCTTTGTTTCATATTAACAATTATAAGTCATGACACAAACAAATATAAAAGTTATTGGTTTATTTTATAGGCTTTTGAGGGGGGGGGGATGTTCTGCTGCCCCTCAGACATTGTCATGAATAACCTTATGCAGTACCTGATACTTTACAGTCACGTTATTAAAGTTGACAGTTTCTGTCCCCATATCTAAGAAAAGGGGCCAGATATCCAAGACAAGGGCAAAAACATTTAGCCATATCTGGCCTTTATCAAGCCAAGATAACACAGAAAAATGAATCCATCAAACCCCAATATAAGCTGCCTTGTTCAAATGACTCCCCCTCCGCTCCTCCATCATCTACACCTCACAACATCGGGGCAACTGTACAGCAAAATGTGAAATGTATAAAATGATAAAAACAGAAGTTAAAACATAGTCTACCTATATGAAGAGATTAACCTCCACCCTATCCCAAAAGATTACTTCTTCAAAAAGAAAACTCCTTTACCAAAACCAATGTTTGGATGGTTGTCTCAAAGAGGTTTCATTGCAGTGCATATACAGTCATAAAAATTCTGATCATAGATCGAAAATCTTCACTTTGGCCACATGTAAAACATAAACAACCCTCAATTGCAGCGCTAAGCAGAGTAGGCCCAGCATGTATGGCATTTTTGTTCCACCGGAAGTAAATGCCAGGCACTGGTGTGGAGCCAACTCACCACAAATCACTTTAATTGCTCCTGGTCAAGTCTAACTATGTCACATTATTGCGATCAATCACCGGCATTCCTCCAGGTCACACAATGTACATCAGCTGGCACCTACCATCAGATGACCACTGGCCTAGAACATTATGTAGGGTAGACGACCAAGCCATTCAAGTATGGACAGCAAAAATGCACTATAAGATCTAAAAAAATAAAATAAAAAAAAGGAAAACAAATGGTTCCAAAACATTTTATTGAAGTCAGACATAATGTGTCAGTTACCCTATTATTGATGGTGTATCACCATTGAGACATTGGGATATCTGGAACAATAGTGTCACGTATGGGCAGGGAATGAGTGCAGCCCTGATCTCACCCACTCCCTCTGACCCTGCCTATTTGCCTATGCACCCTAAACAGCTGATCGACAACCATGGTTATGGTCCCTTCCTAAATAAGTGATGGGAGTCACCGTCAACAAAATAAACTACAAAAAAAGACACACGTCGGAGGAACATCAGGAAGCAAGCAAACTAACAGAAATAAAACTAAACAAACACACATAATTAGTCACTCTCCAAATCAGTAACAGGATATCTCAAAGTACAAATTTGCCAATACTAGAGAAGAGCCAGGAAGTTAAGCCGAAAGTCATTAATACCAGGTAAACAGGAAAAACAGGGTAAACATGCTAGCTACTGGAGGAACTCTTTCGCAGGTGAAGTCTGAGACCACATTGCAGGTTTTAATCAGCAAGGTCAGTTGACCAGCCAGAAAGCTAGGCATAGCCCAGCAACCAAAATAAACAAAAGAAGCCTGGAACAGATTAACCCTACGGGTTCTGACAAATAGATTGGATACATTGGATCCACTTAGACAAACTATAGATTACAACCTGCTACCGTTGCCCACAGGATACAAGGGTGGTTACTAATCTCTGCATACAGGTTGGAGCAACTTTTTTTTTCACCTCTGTTTTTATCATTTTATGACTTTTACATTTTGTTTTCTAGAGTTGTCCTGGTAATCTGGGTGTCAAATGAAGGAGGAGCGGATGTGGAGTCATTCTCCCAAGGAAGTTTAAATCGTTGGCTTGATATATTGTTTTTATATGCTGTTTTTGCTAAATAAAGGCCAGAAGGCTAAATAAAGGCCGAAATATTGATATTTGCACTTTAAATAAAGGAAGCATTTGTCTTCGATCTTTGGTGAATTCTAATTTCTGCATATTCTGCTATTGTGGTGGGAAGTTGTCCCAAGATTAGCATGGAGACATAGTGGTGGTATAAGGGGACATGATGTATTTGACTGTAAGTATACATCGAAATATTAGCAAAAATTTATGATGACATGTACCTGTGGCAGTCCAAGAGAAGCTATAAAAGGTTTTACAGGAAAGTTAATGAATGGCCTATTCTCAGGATAACCCATCAATAGCTGATGGACGGGGTGACACCCAGCACCCTGATGATCAGTTTTTGTAGGAGATTGGGCCCCCTGATTTAAACAGTGTACACAACTGCAAGCCTTGGCTCCATTCTTAGTGTAGTGGTCATGCCGTGGCAGCTGAGCTTCAGTATCCCAACACATCCACTGCACAGTGTACAGAGCTGAAACTTCCGGCTCCATACATTGTGTTTACATCCAGCCACTCAAACAGCTGATTGGTGGGGTGCCAGTTGTTGGCACCTCACCCATCAGATATTGATAGCCTATCTTGAGGATAGATCATAAATTAATTTTCCCCATTTAATAGACCAAAGGGTGTCTACTAGTGACTATGTTTGATCCATTTCCTAAATGTATATTTCTTATTGTATATGATTCAAATGCATGGTATACTACACTCTTCAGTCCCACACAAAAAAAGTATACATTCCAGAAATTGACCAATGTAGTTACTAGTAGACTATTTTCTTTCCAATAAACTCAATGGAACACTAGAAGTATGCTACAGTATATGTCTGCACATCTTCTTGGCTGATCTGCCAACAGTTAAATGTGAATTGAATGCGCCCTTAAATTGTCCCATGCTTGGTCCTTTAGCTCCACTGAAAAGGAATTCTAGGTAGAAGAGCTTTTTAGTGCCGTTAACCAGGGTCCTCATATTGAAAAAATGCATTTGCCTTCTTAGACATGTGTAAACAGGGTGCTTAGTTTCATACAGTGCCCATACAGTGGCTACTTAATGCTATAAAGTGTCCATGTGTCTACTTTCTGGTATAATGCCTCATTAATGACTCAATAATACTTAGAAAACCTTTGCAAATGTTAAATCATCTTAAAAAAATCCCGATCCAAATTTGCTGTCAAACTTGGGTTGGTTCTTTTGATGGGTCTAGACATGTCAGGCGCCGTCATCTGCCTTCTTGAAGGTGTGCCACTTGGGGTACATCTCACAGCACCTCTCTTCATTAGCTAAAACACTGAGACTGGGATTTTGGTGGAAAATTTGCGAAATCACCAGAGAATGACATGACTTTGTCCAATATTTCAAGAAACATGGTTAGTTTCTTCCAGAATAGTATCATACCTGTCTTGTATTGCAACCTAGCCCCATTTTACTTGGCGCTAAGCCATGGATAAGTATGGCACTGTTACTGGTGGTAATCTCATTGTGAACACACCTCACTTGCAGTCATATGATATGTGTTATACTTTATGCAACTAACAAACTCAGCTCCATCTGACGAACTCAAACCTACCGTGTCAGTGTAGTGCATGCCCTTGCAATTCCCATTTTGTTACATAAAAAAAAAGGAAAGAAAACAGGATGAAATGGAAATTACACAGAGGGTTCAACTAGTGCCTGTTCCAGTCTAAAAACAATCTGGTTACAGCCATTAAAAGATAATAGAGATGCCCCGGAGCAAGGAACTTTCCTAACAAGTTAATACTCCAAGAAATATCTGGATATTTGCATTATACAACAGCTGGAAATGATTAGCGAACTGCAGCTGGATTGTAACTCTACCCCACAGGGAGCGCTCCAAAAATATCCCGTCTGTGACTCGGCTCTAATAAGAATCACTCTCCGAAGGAAGCCAAGGCTTGAATGAGCGGTACACAACAGTTCTCAGCTCTCGGCTGTGGTTCTCCGAGCCTTCTGCCAAATCCTCCGCAAACATTCAAAGAGTTCCGAGCAAAAATGACAAAGGGTTGTTTACTTACGATGGGTTTCATAGATAAGAAAGTGCAAATCGCAACATAGAGGACAATTCCAATAGTCTGGATCCCAGGAGTCCTAGTCTGATAATCTACTATTATATAAAGATGTCAACATGGTACTTAGGATAGGTAATCTTATGACAGATTAGGCCATAATTGTCTTCTAACATCATTCCTGTGATATCAGCAGGGAAGTAGTTTAAAAGTGAAGAAAAAGGGCAGAGGTAGCCATGAATGTACATAGGATGTTCTCTTTTTGCACAGTGGTCCTCTGATGTCTGTCTCCACCCTTGACATTTCCGGTGGGACATCCAACTATCAAACAATTGCATATTCTATGCTATTTGAATACACCTTTAAAGTTTAATACATTTCCTCTATGATATATACAAAAGATTAACCCCCCCCCCCTCCAGTGCCACCCTTCTTTTGCCTCCCAGGACCCCTACCATTTTGGAATCTCTAGAGAAGGGTTCCACGAGGCCTATGGAATAGAGGAAGGAGACTTCTTTGAGCTCTCCTTCCTATAGCATCTACCTGGAAAGTATATAGAGCCCATATAACTTTGGATTCTTAGATATAAGGAGTTGTTTAGTGGGTCTGGTATGCCAGAGTAGGGATGAGCAAATCGAATCTGACGAATCCAAATTTGTTACGAATTTAAGGAAAAAATTGCTTTGAAAGAAACCGAATATCGCCGTGATTCGATTGCACACATTGCTTCAGTAAACTCCCTTTAGTGCAGTCCAGGGCATCTAAATTGGTGGATCCACATGTGAGGACATGGGGCAAGGAACTCTGGGAAGGCGGCAAGGCGGGTAGGCGGGATGACCCTGAATCACATGCAGCATGCAGCCTATCAGCAGCCAGCCACCCATGTCAAAGCCCTATATAATCGGCAGCCATCTTGCGGCCAGTCACATCAGCGTTTTCTTTCAGAGAGAGAGCATTTCACTGCAAGGAGAGATAGAGCATTGTGTGCGTTGCACAGAAAAACAGCTTGACAGCAGCACCACAAGCCCAAATCACTCCAGAAAAGCACTGACAGAGAGAGAGAAAGTACACTTTAGGGTGTAATACACAGCGACTCCACTGCTGCAGTGGCGTGTACAGCAACTCTAAAGCTTAAAGGGGCCAGTTAGGCAGAGCAGTAAAAGCCAATGTCACATGCTATTAGTGCCTAATAATACTGTACTGGGCTCTACTACACAGCGATTCTGTACTGCTGCAGTTGGTTGTACAACAACTGTACAGCTAACGGCCAGTTAGGGTGAACAAGAAAAGCCATAGTCACCTGATTACAGTGCCTAATACAGGTTGCGTAGCAGAGCTCATTGTCCTCTCATAAGTGTAACCTGTGCGTGCATAGGTGGTGTACATTTTTTTTCCCCTGAAAAACAAATTTTGGCCTAGTTACTGTGAAAGGCCAGCCAAAGCTACACCCTTGTTTCTGTAGCCTTATACAGTTTGTAGTGGAGTGCATAGTACTCTTATCATAAGTGTAAACTTTAGGTATTTCTGTGTTGTACGTTTTTTTCCCCCTGAAAAACTAGTTTTGGCCTAGTTACTGTGAAAGGCCAGCCAAAGTTACACCCTTGTTTCTGTAGCCTTATACAGTTTGTAGTGGAGTGCATAGTACTCTTCTCATAAGTGTAAACTTTAGGTATATCTGTGTTGCACATTTTTTTCCCCCTGAAAAGCTGATTTTGGCCTAGTTACTGTGAAAGGCAAGCCAAAGATACCCACTGGTTTCTGTAGCTTTATACAGTTTGTAGTGGAACGCATAGTCCTCCTTTCTTAAGTTTAAGCAGTACGTACACCTACATGGTGTCCTTTATATATTTCCCTGTTAAACTAATTTGGGCCTAGTTAATGTGAAAGGCCAGCCAGAGCTAGACACTTGTTTCTGTAGTCTAATACAGTTTTAAGGGTAGTGGAATATATTGTCCTCCTCTCAGCTGGTGTATAGGTATGTCAGGTAGAGAAGTGCCAGGATGTGCACAGAGGAGTAGCAGAGGCCTAAATTCATCAGACAGAGGTCACAGCAGACTAGGGGCGAGTGGCAGCAGGAGCCGCAGTGAGAGGTCTGAGCTCCCGGTATCAGCTAGCGGTCATGTCTCGACCAGCAACCCATCTGCCATCATTGATTGGTTAACCTGGCCATCTACTTCCTCACAAGTGAAATCTGACAAACCCAGTCAACAGTCGGTGGGTTCCTCAGACACAACCCTCAGTTGGATTGGCCCGGGAGCAGTCCCTGTCCTCCCATTGCCTCTGTCCTATACTATTCCCTCCCCCACAGAAGTATCTTAAGCTGTGGGTTCAGCTCCACTACTTAGTGAGGATGATATACTAGAGAACAGTCAGCAGTTACTGCCCAGCCAAGAAGTGAAGGAGACATCCGCCGTTTCCTCCACTAGGCGGGCAATTAGTGATGAGGAGAGTGGCATGGGAGGTGGTGTTGCGAGCGTTTAGGCTCCTGAAGAAGACACTGTTGGGGAACCTAATGGGAAGACATCAGTGACGTGCAGACACAACTCGATAATGATGAAGCCGATTGAACTTGGGAGCCAAGTGCAGAAGGGGCTTCATATTCATCAGGAGAAGAGGGTTGCAGGTTACCCGTGAGGCAGCAGATGAGCAAGCAAGGTGGTAGCATGGTTGGGAGTCAGCATGGTGGCAGAAGTGGGAAATCTGGAGCCAAAAGTGCCCAGGGTAGATCACCTGCTTTGCAGCAGCCTACCATCCCAGGAGGTAGGGGAACAGGGATCCCTGAGACGGCGGCAGTAGCACTCAATCAGTGCACACTGTTGGTGGGAAAATCATCTACTCGGCGATGTGGCAGTTTTTCATCAAGCATCCGGAGGATGTTAACCTGGCCACATGCAAGATGTGTCGGCAGAAGATGAAGCGGGGCCAGGGTCCCAATGTTGGCAGCACGGCTCTGCGTCAACATATGCAGCATCCCCATAAAGTAGCCTGGGAGAACCGTAGCTCTGATGCGGTTGTCCAGCCTGGTGCATCACCCAGTGGCACATCACTCCCTGTTTCAGCCAGCCAAGGCTCCACCACCTCAGCCGAAGGGAGCTGTCTGTCATACCCATCTTCTGTTGCTCCAGATGCTCCTGCTTCTCCCACTTTGAGTCAGTCATTCCGACAGCAATCCATTGGCGAAGCCATGTCCAAGAGACAACAGTATGTGCCCACTCATCCAACAATGCAGAAGCTGAATGTGCTCCTTTCTATGTTGCTGGTGCTGCAGTCCCTCCCTTTTCAAGTGGTGGACTCTGCACCTTTCAAAGAACTGATGGCTTGTGCCGAGCCTTAGTTGAAAGTCCAAAGCCATCATTTCTTTGTGAAGAAGGCAGGATCAGCCCTGCACAATTTTGTGGAACAGAAGGTGGGCCAGTCCTTGAGCCTGTCGGTGTGTACCGAAGTGCATGGAGGTGCCCACGTGTGGAGCTGTATCTACGGTCAGGGACAATACATGTCCTTTACGGCCCACTGGATGAGTGTGGTTCCTGCACAGCCACAACAGCAACTTGGACAGGTCACCCCGCTTCTGCCTCCACACTCTCAGGGCATTGGTCCTGTGACAGTGTGCGACTCTGCCTCCTCATCCTCCATCATGTCCTCAGCCTCCACTGCACAGACAAGTCTCTGCAAGTCTCAGCGGTGTCACGCTGTTCTTCACATGAAAAGCCATCACCGATTTATTGATGATTTAAGAGGATAGGGGTACTCCCAGGGGTCAAGTCCTGGGGAAAAAAGTGCAGGAACTCACCCGAGATTTCCATTCAGGGGCTGGTCCTGCAGAACTCCTGCTAATGGGAATGTGTTCCTGCTGTGAAAAAAGTGCAGGAACTCAGTTCCCACGTATTCCTGCAGGATTTGAGCCCTGGGTACTCCCCTATATAACTTCAGTGTCAACCAGTGGCAGCTCACACATGACACCTGCCGTTTGCTCAGGCCCTTTGAGGAAGCCACATTATTAGTCAGTCGCCAGGATTACGGCATGAACAACATCATTCCACTGCTTCATTTCCTACAACACATATTGGAAACGATGACTGGTCAGGGCACCCGAGATGAGCCCTGTGGTGGCTGCATTGGAAGAGAAGGAGGAGGGGGGGGGGCAGTGTAGCAAAGTTAAGGTTTTGCGAGATGGGCAGTTTTTATAGTCATCTCACAGGAGAGGAGGAGAAGGAGCAGCCAAAAGGGCTAAAGGGTCATGAGGAAGACAATACAGAGGACCCAGACTCACCGTGGCTGTATGCATTTTAGATGGAGGCAGAGATTCCCTCCGAGTCACTGGCACAAATGGAAATATGCATGCTCACTTGCTTGCGTAGTGACTGCTGAATTGTTACCGTTCGGCAGCGGGATAACTTTCGGCTCTCCACTTTATTGGACCCTCGCTACCACTTTTTAGGGCGAGTAACACTTGCCAAGAAGGGAATTAATAGGGCCAGAGTATGGCTTTACAGGGGAAGTTTTTACCCCCACCTGCTACAATGGACAATATGTTGTCCCCTTCCACCTTTTCGAGGAAAGTGTTCCTTGTCTTAAAAGGGGTGGCTCCACATAGGAACCTCTACCTATTTCCACCTAAAAACCCTGGGAAATAGCAGTGTTTGTAGGGGGAGGAGAAATAGGGAGAGGTTCCTGTGTGGGGCAACCCTTTTTAGGGTGAGTAACACTTGCCAAGAAGGGAATTAATAGTGCGAGAGTGGGGCCTTACAGGGGAAGTTTTTACCCCCACCGGTTACAATGGACCATACGTTGTTCCCTTCCACCTTTTAGAGGTGTTTGCATCACATCAATACTTGGTGGTGTAGGGGGCACATGGTGTTTTTTGCACACCTTTCCTTTGGTTAAATAAGTAAAAAAAAATTGGGATACCTATATTTTATCCTAAGAATATTATTAAAAGTTAGGTTTTACGTAATGCATATCCTAAATACTTACTTGTGCTGTGCACACTAAAACTTTTACAAAAGAGACCGTTTTCTTCTGCCTACCTGCCTCAGCTACTATTCTGATCCTGCCACCCACCTGATGCCACATGTCTGATGCTAAGTTCTAATTTTTTAACCCACCTTCGTCACCGGGTACTGGTATTGCTACCCACCGCCCTACTCTGTCACCGGTTCACTTTCAGGACTCCTGATGCTGCTGATGCCACCTCCAGGTTGTCTCATTCTGCCACCATTTGTTCTCTTCATGCTGATGCCAGCTCCAGGCTGACTCATACTGCCACCATATGTTCTCCTCAAACTGATGCCACCTCCAGGCTGTCTCATTCTGCCACCATATGTTGTCCTTATGCTGATACCAGCTACATGCTGTCTCATTCTGCCACCATATGTTCTCCTCATGCTGATGCCAGCTCCAGGCTGTCTCATTCTGCCACCATATGGTCTTCTCTTGCTGCCGCCAACTCCAGGCTGTGTATTTCAGCCACTATTTGGTCTCCTCATGCTGCCGCTACCTCCAGGCTGTGTCATTCAGCCACTATATGATCTCTGTTTTCTGCTGCCAACTCCAGGCTGTGTTATTTAGCCACTCTATGGTCTCCTCATGCTTCTGCCACCTCCAGGCTGTGTCATTCAGCCACTATAAGGTCTCCTCATGCTGCCGCCACCTCCAGGCTGTTTCATTCAGCCACTATATGGTCTCCTCATGCTTCTGCCACCTCCAGGCTGTGTCGCTCAGCCACTGTATGGTCTCCTCTTGCTGCTGACAGCTCCAGGCCGTGTCATTCTGCCAGATTATGGTCTCCTCATGCTGCTGCCTCCTTCAAGCTGTGCCACTGTACTGCCATGTGGTCTCCTCATGATGCTGACACATTAAATAAAACTTTATAGGTTCATCTATTTGAAATCTCCAATTTAAATGTTAAAAAATATCTTTCATTTTTTCACTTGTAAGGCCCTCTGGTCTCGTCAGGCTGTTGCTACCTCCAGGCTGGGTCATTCAGCCACTATATGGTCTCTTCATGCTGCCACCACCTCCATGCCTTGTCATTCTGCTGCCATATGATCTCCTCATACTTTTTGTTTTATTTTTTCTATTTTTATAATTACAAAATTCAAGGAACATATCCTCATATATAAAAAAAAAAAAAAAAAAAAAGAAAAACACAACATTTTGGAAGTGAACATCCTGCTAATAGACTTCATTTTGAAAGTGACCATCCTGCCAATAGACTACATTTGGCAGATCTTCCTCTACTTGTACTATAAGCCATTCTAATGTCAGTAGAAGACTCCGTATATTTTGTGCTTGATCATTGCACATATACTTATGAATACCGGGGCTATAATTTTGCACCATCCTCTTTGCTTTTCCCTGTATTTTAGGCAATCAAATAATGCAATTCAACTGCAGCATGTGAATACAGCTTTTAATAAATATTATTCTAATAAAAGCTATTATCAAAATTAATCATTGGTCAGGCCTCCTCAGACGTGGCAGGGAAGGCACAAGGTGCTCTGGAGAAGGTTCTCTCTTTATTAAAGGATTGTGTCGAGAAGCCGCCGCACATAGTTCTGACCTTGAGAAATTTGTGTTCCTTGGAGCTGATCGTGTTCTCAAGCACTTTCCTAATTACTTATAAGAAAAAATATAACTTTCTTCTCATTTTCCCGGGATTATCTTAAGCTGCGGTTGAAAAGACATTCAAACAAACAGAAACTTTGTGGAATTATTGGGTTATTAATAAAGTTTTATTGTTTGTGCAGATAAGCAGCTCATAGTGATGATAACACTTTATAGCTGATTTTTCCTCAGAATTCAAACATTTTTAAATAGAAATTCTTAAAGGAACACACGTAGGCTCGGAGCACAGACAGTATTTTAGACAATATTTAAAGCCAAGAACAGCAATTGAACTGAGAAAAAGAAAACTAATGATGGAAAACTGTCCACCTTTTTCTATGTTTTGGACCCATTCCTGGTTGGGCTGGAAAAAAGTGACTAAAATACTCCATGTGCACCCAGCCCCAATTGTAAGTTCTGTTGAACTCAATGCTTGTAATTCTAATTCAGTAAAATTTTATGGCTGTAAAATTAAGTGCAAAGTCTCTTTTTTCAGCCGATATTGCCTCAAATGCCTGTTTTTTGGAATGCTGATGCATAGATACACTCCAGGACGAAGGTCAGCATGCCGAAACGCGCGTTGGAGTGGCAGCATCCCGGTCCCTGCAGTGTCTCTGTGATTGTTTGAATTATGTTGTGGGTATTGTGTAACATTAATTTCGTAATATCATGCACTTCACTGCTGGTGTTTAGGTATCCATACCCACCAGCATACAGCACCTTACTTAAGTAGCACTTTGCATTTTTTATACTGTATAATCATTATGCTGCTATTATATAGATTGGTGTCTGTATTTATGTATATTGTCTGATTAGTGGTTTATGTGCAATACCCCTACACCACCATTCCTGCTGCAGGGTATCCGGCTTTGCCGCCTTTTGTGATGCATTGTTTTCCTCCTTATGTGTGTATCTAATTTAAGTGCATACCAATAAAATGTATTTATTTTTATTTTTGTGCAATTTATTTATTTTTTGGCTTTTTTTGCACTTTTTGTTTATGCATAGATATGGTATACTGTAGATATGACGTTCCAAGAATTTCAGGGACGCCAGGGCGTATTGACGCCGGCCCTGTGAATGTCATACGTGGTCGTTGTATCTGTACTGCATCATCATCTTGGGGAGGGACTTCTGCCTATACTTCCTCAGGCCCAGCGCGGGGTGCAAGCTGAAGACTACAGTGGTGCAAGCTGCAGTCGCCCTCAGGCAGCCAGGACGATCAGACTGCAGCAGCCAAAGCAGAAGCAGGTTGGAGTGGAAAGCCAGGGTAAGTGGTGGTAGTACTGTAAAATTAAAGGGGTACTCTGGTAAGTCTTTTCTTTTCCATGGAAAATATATCTTGTGGACAGAGAGATTTAATTTCATGCCTCCTATGGTGATTGCACATGCACAGCCGAGGAGGAGGATCAACAAGGGAAGAAGGGCGTTCCAGATCCAGGCCTGAAATCACGGTGCACTCGGGGCTTGGAAATAACCTGCAAGCACCAAACCATTTAATTTGCATAATAAGAAAACCAGAACAACAAAAGAAAAAAGCCAGTGATCAGCAAACGGAAAATACCAGTGTCATCAGTGTCACCTGCACTACAAGCCTATACCAATAGGTTAGTGCAGGTGATGCTGATGACCAATTTCCTTTAAAAATGTATCCCTTATCCACAGGATTGGGGATAAGTGTCTGATCAAGGGGGAGGGGTGACCACTGGGACCCCCAATGATCTCCAGACTGGGGCTTCACTCTCCTTGCTAAGCGCTCCGCTCCCTACTTTCAAAGTTGTGCTCATCTCGGCAGTAACAACCCACTTAGCCAATCATCAGCTGAGGCAGGACACTGCTGACACCAGCAATTGGCAATCACTGACGAGATGAGTACAGGCTCGGTTCAGGAGATTGCGGGAGGGCCCCATCCTTTGATAGGAGATATGTTTTCGTAACTGAACAAACCCTTTAAACTCATATAAGTCTTTGATACTATAATAATTCATTTATAAGAATTTCTCCCTCTCTGCCATCAAGCAGTACAGGCTCTTCCTCTGTGCCACTATAAAGTACAGACTCCCCTCTTCCTCTTTGTCACCATATAGTACTGGCTCAACCCTCTGTGCTGTAATATAGTACAATCCCCCCTCTGTGCAATCATTTAGTACAGGCCCCATCTGTGCCGTCATATTCTACAGGCCCCCTCTGTTCTGCTAGGTAGTACAGACCTCCCCCTGGGGCCTTACATACTACTAAATGGTGGCAGAGAGGCCTTACTACTATGTGGTGGCATAGAGAGGCCTTACTACTATATATATATAATTTTTTATATATCATTTTTTTTCCCGGTTATGTACCCTATTTTACCCAACTATGATTGACTGTTGGCCCCTCCTTTGTGGGGCTCCGCCCTCAAATAATCACACCCCCTACCAAAATCAGCCTGTTTTTTTTCCAGTCAAGCCCTGGAGATCCCTGTCACAAGTAGCGCTGCAGCCATACATGCTGGCTGCGAGTGTGCTCCGGCCCTGTCCTCCCGTTCTGCTTCTGCCGCCATTTGCATCGCGGGACACGCCCACATTCGAACGCCGGGCTCTCACTCTCCTCTCCGCATCTTTGTCCCCTCCACTGTTCTCTGCTGCTGGCACATGCGCCCCCTCCTCCTAGGGCATGCGCGCACTGGCTTCCTCAGATTTAAATTCCCAGTGCACCATTGATTGGTGCTTGTCTGGTCCTGTGTTTATTTAACCCCACGCTTCCTTCCTGTCCTTGCCAGATCTTTGTGCTCATTAGCCCTAGAGAAAGCGTTCCAGTTGTGGGTTGTCTAACAGTGTTCCTGACCTTTTGCTCTGTGACCTGACCTTGCTCCTGTTCCACCTGCCCTGACCTCTTGCCTGTCCAGACTACGAGTTTGCCTCATCTTACCTGTGCCACGTAACACCTCAGCAGCCTGTGTGGACAAGTCGTACCAGGGGTAGCGACCTGGGTGCCGCCTGCCGCCGCAAGTCCATCCTGCTTTTCGGCGGGCTCTGGTGAAAACCAGTGGCACCTTAGACTCTGCTCCTTAGTATGGCCCACATCATCATCCACACAGGTTCGGCGGATTCACTGCTCCACTGCCGTTTCAACCCCCTTGACTTTAACGGGTTCCATCGTGTTTCTGTCTTGTGTTCATTATTATGCAATTCCTAATAGGACAAAAATACTACATGAAGTTTTCATTTTTTTTTTGGACAATTATTTAAACAGAATCTGCTACAGGGGCTCTGAAGGAAGCCTTTCGAAGCAGATGTGAACAAAGCCAAATACATGCATTTCTGAGATCGTCCTTCTGAAGGGCATACTGCAGAATAGCCTTTAGGATTCATTTCCATCTGAATCAGATGTGCAAAAATGCTTAATTATCCTAAATAAGAGCACCATGTAGAAAACCGACAGACCACAATGCGGTCTCTTCAGATCTGTTGGTGTCTGTCGTGCAGTGGACCGCTTTGCTCAGCTAACTCCTTCTGAACAGAATCTGAGGCCTCAAACAAAACCTAACCTATATGCTAAGATATGTAAACTTACACATTACTTACACATTTATCTAACCAAACTCACTAACCTCTAAATAAAGGGTATTCCTATTACAATAACTGTGATCAACGAAGAGACTAAATCAATCCATGCTTCCACAGGCAGACCCAGCATAGTATTAGTGTTCTCTATTAGTGTTATGTAGAAAAACAGCTAAAAGATCCTATACATCAGAAACTGTATCCCAAAATATTCAGTAAAAGTGTAAAAGTGATGGGAAATCAAGAGACTGAAGAAAACCAGCTGCGTTCATGAAGAGGCTTCATTGGTCCCAGCGGACTCTTTAAAATACTTAAATTCTGATGCTTGAAAGACTTTTGACAGTTCACAAGTTGAAGATGATAGGAAAGAGACAGAGATGTATTTTCTTAAAGGGAAACTCTAGTCAAAAATAAAGACCTGCACTGATACTATAGCTCGGTTTACTAACACATGGCAGCCTTGGATTTCCTCACCTCATGCTGCAGAAGTGTCTTATTATTTGTCCCTGTAATATCAGTTGTGATACAATTGCCTATTCTTCCCATTTGGTTCCCTGCCCCCTTTATGTATATCTGAGTCCCCCAAATTGTTTTCTTTCTTTTTTTTCTTTTTTTTTTTTCTACACGTGTGTATTTTATTATGCAGTGTGATACCCCTTTGGTCTTGCATGTCCCCTTTCAACCCTCCCCCCTATTACTCCCCTGTTATACTTTGGTTATTTCATATGTTCTCATTTCTTGTATTACCATTTTTGATTGCTGTATTGTTGATGTATTTTTTTGTCTGATCCTCATGTTATTAAGACCCCAGCCCTGACCCTCAAATTAATTCAGACCGCAATATGAATTCAAACTTCAGAAATGGAATCCAATTTAATTCAGATCTTACACCATAAGAGTCTGAGAGGTCTCCCATTTTTGTGTGAACCCCACCAAGTCAAACGTCTGCAACTTCTAGTGTTATGCCCATGGCTCAACCAAATTCAGACCCCAACCCTCATTCAGACACTACATGTATTCAGACCATAGACCTGACCCTTTCATTAATTCAGAACCCCACATTTATTAAGACTCCACACTGGGCCTAACAAATTAATACAGACTTCCATCAGTAATTTCAGCCTCTGACCTGGCCCCCAAATTAATTAGGAACCCAAACCTTGCCCCCAAAATTCATACAAGCTCGAAAGCATGACCCCCAAATTAATTCAGACCTCAGGACATACTTAAATTCAAACGATAATTCAAACTTGGCCCCAAACCCAATTTATACCCCTTCATTCATTGAGACTCCAGACACATCCCCCAAGTTATTCAGACCCCAGACTTGACTACCCAAATAAATCCAGATCTAAGTATTAATTTAAACTAAAAGCATGGCACCCAATTTTATTCAAACCAAATTAATACATACTCCCACATTAATTCCAAGGCCAGAACTGGCCCCCAAATGTATTCATACTTCAGACATGACTTCAAAAATGAATTCAGACCCCAGACCTTTAGCTTTAAATTAATTCAGGCTCCAGACATGAAATCATTTAGACCCAATTTAATTCAGAACTCAGACCTGACCCCCAAATAAGATAGACCTTAGACATGGCTTACAAATCAATTCATACCCTAAGCTTTGTCTTCCAAATTCCTCTAGGCTCCAGACCCATATGTATTCAGACCTTAGACCTGACTTAAAATCGTTTGGCCCTAACAATAATTCAAACTTGACTCTCAACTTAATACTCACCCCTAAAATATTTTAGACTCCAGACAAGTTCCCCAAGTCATTCAGAGCACAGACCCCCCCCCCCCCCCCCCCCCCACAAACTAATTTATTGCTCAGTATTAATTCAAACTTCAGGAATGAAACCCAATTTGACTCAGACCTCAGACTTGACCCCAAAATTAGTCCAAACAACCACATTCATTTAGACTCCAGATTTGACCTCAAAGGAGGTTCCCTCTTTTGCAAGATCCCCCCCATACCATTTGTTCAGCAATAAGTAACAATGAAGGCTTGACTGTTGCACATCATTTAGATATGTTCCCTGTATAACTCATCTAAGGTCCAGAATAGAGTTTTCACGATTCAACATTTTTGACAAATGTGGCCAAATTCTTAGAAAAGAATTTACCTAAGTTTTGAACATAGTTGATGCAGTGCAACAGTGCCATCAATCGAGCCACAATATCTGGACTGGCAGGTTGTGTTCCCTCTTGTGGCCAATGATATATTCTCAAGCAAATAAACATTTCATGTGTTGTTTGGACCAGAAACTTGAGATGACAATCCTTAAGTGGATGTTAGATTTTCCTTCTAAATCATCTGAAGATATATTCCTTCTCCTTCAGGAGCCGAGTCATTTTTCATTTTTCAGAACTAGAGGAGCAGCCGAGCGTCACATTATCCGCGGTGCAGCCGTCACCGTGTGCTTGTACCTACAATTATAATTAGATTTTTTTTCTTTAAAAAGAAAAGTAAACTCAATAGATTGATCTAGTCTGGTATGTAATGCTTCTGATATTATTGGATTTGGGCCGTAATCTGATTATTTTTTTTTATCTATGACTCCTCAGCAAGAAATATTATAAAGTACATAAAGCCCTGCAATGCACAATACGCTGTGTGTACAATCACCAATTATATGATAGTTGTCATTTCCTCTACCCCAGTAAGGCAAAAGGGAGATAGCTGCAACGGGTTACCCCTCGCACCTCTTATATTTAGGAAATTGATTAGACTGATATAATCAAAGTTCTTTGTCCCCATCTATACCGGCCCATAATAAGAAAAAGTCTTCTCAATGATAATGATACGAGATTCTCTAACAATAAATTGTAGCAATTGTAGAATATTGGGGTCCATTTTCTAAACTGTCCAAATTTTTAATATTTAGATTCCACTAAGTTCCAAAAAGTCCAGATCACTGGCAATTCAAGTGAACTAAACTTTATTCACTTTACAGCTCTATGGTGAAATGGGTTCAACCCAATAGTTTCTTTTCCCCCCAGACATAGCGCCACTCTTGTCTTTAGGCTGGGATTGGTATTGCAGCTTAGCTACACCTTTTCCCCCAGACATAATGCCACTGTTATCTATAGGCTGGGACTGATATTGCAACTTAGCCATTATATTTTTCAAGACACAGCACCACACTTGTCTATGAACTGGGACAGGTACTGCAGGATAACCCCATATTTGTCTTCTAGAAACACCACCACTGTTGTCTATAAGCTGAGACAAGTACTGCAACCTAGCTCCATCATTATTTCCAGACACAGCAACACTCTTCTCTAAAGGCTGGGAATGGTATTGCAGATTAGCCCCATTTTTTTTTTTATAGACGTAATATAGCATTTATTTATAGAGTTAGACTATTATTGCAGATAAATCAAATTTTTCAACAGAAACAGTGCCACTCCTGTCTAGAGACTAGGAAAGGTACTGCAGCATAGCCCCATTATATTTTCAGAAACACAGTACATCTCTTGTCTACTGGCTGGAACTTATATTGAAGCTCAGCCCCATCATTTCTTCTAGACATAGCACCACTCTTATCTATAGGCTGGAACTGGTATTGCAGCTTAACTCCATTATATTTTCCAAGACACAGACACCACCACCATGACGAGGCTCTATAAGCTGAGCCTCATCATTTGTATCAGACACTGTTATCTATTGGCTGGGAGCTTAGCTTCATTTTTTCCCCCTCCTATCCCTAATAACAGTTTTTTTTTACAGACATAGCACTTCTCTTGTTTGTGGGCTTGGATTGATACTGCAGCTCAGTACCATCACTTTTTTACGAGATGGTGCCACTCCTGGTTTGTCAACGGCACAAAAATATAAGTGGGTAGGATTGGTGTGAGTGACTAACAACCCTATACAAGTAAGTGCTTTGTTTTTCCTTTTCCACTTCTCTACAGTGCACTTTTTTGGTTATTCTGTATAAGAATGCATGGTCATGAATGAGTAAACTATAAGCGATTGGCGTTCTCCTTGGATAATGCTAAAGTGTTGTTTTCTTCATTCTGAGGCGGTCAGGATGTTGAGAAGGATCCAGAGCCTGTCACGTCTTGTTATTAATGAATTGGTGAACACGAGGCGGCGGCGTGGTGATCACTACTCCCCACATCACTGCTTCTTCCTGCCAAAGTTCAGCAGAGGGATTTAAGACTTGTCATCACATTAGTTCATGGAGGAGAATACCCAAAAACTTCTCTTATTTATTGATGATTGTAGACAAAAAATGACCAGCGGCCAAAAAGATCCAATTACTTACACATCAAACTGAATCTCCACAATCTCCTTATTAACCCCTTAAAAAGGCATTGTCAGATTCAAAAACTTTTTATTTGTTGTACATTTTGATAAAACGTTAACCTTTCCAAAATACTTTATAAGAAAACATGTAGCTCCTTTTTATAGAAATTGTGGATTATGAAAATGACTTCTAGGGGTCCCTATACCATGCAAAACATAATCTTATCCAGCTGCAGCATCATATTTGTCCCAGCTGAAGCACAGACTGTGGCAAATTCTAGGTAGTGAGACCGGGATTAGCACTCATCTGTGCTGACTCTGGTCCTTTCAGACTGCAGCATGAAAGCAGAGAGGAGGCAGTTACAGAACAGCCTCCAGTGATTGGATGAGGAGACACAGCACAGCACAACAGACTCAGGGAGGAAGTGAATGCATGAGGGAGGGAGGGGATCAGTGCTTACCTCGGACACATCCCTTCCTGAGCAGTGGATGTCATAATTAGTGAGCAGTGGGACGGAGTGATTTGTGACCCACATACAGAAGCTAGACACATAAAAAAGACATGTAAAGCATTTGCATGACCTAATGAGTAACATATAGGCACACTCCGTGATAAGACAGGTAAGTTTTAATGACCACCAATATGCTTTTTCTTTACTACAGTCATTACGGGTCTTACTCAACAGCACTGATAAATCCCAAAGATGACTGTCTGCTAAAGGCTTTGGCCGAAACGTGTCAACTTGTACTTGCATTGTGTTTCAATAAACACACAACACTTGGCAAAAGATATAGTGAGTGCCGGGATTCCTTTTACTATTGCTATTCACTTCCACATGCACCACCAAGGAACTTGAGTGCTGCCCCTTTTCTGTTTGTTCCTGACATATCCCAAAGACTGGTGCTAACCTGGGCCCCCTCTCTTCTGTATGTGCCACAGCGTCCAAGACTGATAGGTTCTCTGGGACTTCAATTTCAAAGGAGTCATCCAAGAATAGAAAATAGAGCTGATTTCTTCCAAAAACAGCATCATACCTGTCCTCAGTTTGTGTGTGTTATTGCAGCACAGTTCCATTGAATGGAATGGAGCCAACCACACACAAACTGAGGAAAACCACACACAACCTGAAGAAAGGTGTGGCGCTGTTTAAAAAAACATAGCTATGTTTTTCTATTCTTGTACCATCCCTGTAGAGGCCTGTCCCAAAAGGGGTATTCCAGATTAAAACACTCATCCCTTACCCATAAGATCGCTTTGGAATGGATTAGCGATTCGGACATGCACGCATACACTACACATTGTCTATGGGGCTGTGAGAGATAGCTACTCTATGTATATATATATATATATATATATATATATATATATATATTAACAGATATTGTTTTCCGACCGCCAACTGTCTGACAATTATCCCCTATCCAGAGGATAGGTAATAACTATTTTAACTTAAAATTCCTGAAAGATCAGCCATCAATATCAGATGAATGGGGGTCTTACTCAGTACCCCTTAGCAATAGCGAGCACCATATAGGTACAGGGTGGGGGATTCTGCAATGGTCATGATCAGAGATAACTCTAATCACGGCCACTCAGATGCTGCAATAACAGTTACTCATACAGTAGGTAAGGGATTGCAGGGCTGCCAACCAGTTTCCATGGCAGCCATAGAGGACCCAAGTCTGCTATATATATATATATATATATATATATATATATATATATATATATGTGTGTGTGTGTGTGTATAAAAATGTGGTTGGAGCTTGGAACATAGGTAGCGATATGGTCATAGATACATAGAATGTGAACAAAAATTAAAATAAAAGTTAACTGGGTAAAGAAAAATAAAGAAAGATGAAATTGTGGTTATCAAGGGTGGTGATAGCCAGATCTGCCTTTTCTTGTGAGTGTGTTGTTCATTCTACTAGCCCACTTCTGTAAAAAAGAGAGCAAAAAATGTACAACCTATCCTACACAGAACTGGATAGTACAGCCCTCATAGTCATATTTTAGTGACTCACAAAATATGTGATGCATGTTAACACAATATATGACTATGAGGGCTGTACTATCCAGTTCTGTGTAGGATGGGTTAGACATTTTTTGCTCTCTCTCTTTTTTACAGAAGTGGGCTAGGGGAATGAACAACACACTCACAAAGAGGCAGAGCTGGCTATCACCACCCTTGAGAACCGCAATTTCATCTTTCTTTATTTTTCTTTACCCAGTTAACTTTTTATTTTTGCCCACATTCTATGTATCTATGACCATATTGCTACCTATGTTCCCCATTCCAAGCTTGACCCATGGCTCTGTTCGTTCTGGAACCAAGTACTTCTCCAGACACAGGTGAGCACCGTGGAGGTCCAATCCGGCTACTTTGGTGGTCGGTCAGGACTATCCTAGATTGGCATCCACGATATGCCTGGTGGGAGATTGCAGTACTTAACCTGCATGAGCTGATGGGATTCCCTAAATCAAGATGGTGCAGATTACCTCCGAAGGGCATAGTGAGCACGCGCTGGAAACCACGTCTTTGGTCGTCTAGATACTGATCACATGACTTTTCATGTGACTCTGTTTGCATACGTCACATCCGCCATACGCTACACTATCCAGAAATATGCCAGCATCCTGCTTTCTCATGCCTTCTATGTTACCGGGCCGAATGCCTGGTGAGTGATCTCGTCTCCCCGCCCACTTCTTTAACCCCTTAAGGACCCGGGGTTTTTCCGTTTTTGCATTTTCGTTTTTCCTCCTTACCTTTAAAAAAATCATAACTCTTTCAATTTTGCACCTAAAAATCCATATGATGGCTTATTTTTTGTGCCACTAATTCTACTTTGTAATGACATCAGTCATTTTACCCAAAAATCTACAGCGAAACGGTAAAAAAATCATTGCGAGACAAAATTGAAAAAAAAGGCGCCATTTTGTAACCTTCTCTTTATTCTGTAGGTCCATATGATTAAAATGATCCCCTACTTATGTAGGTTTGATTTTGTCGTACTTCTGGAAAAAATCATAACTACATGCAGGAAAATGTATGCGTTTAAAATTGTCATCTTCTGACCCCTATAACTTTTTTATTCTTCCGCATATGGGGCTGTACGAGGGCTATTTTTTTGCGCCGTGATCTGAAGTTTTTAGCGGTACCATATTTGCATTGGTAGGACTTATTGATCGCGTTTTATTAATCTTTTCATGATATAACAAGTGACCAAAATGCACTATTTTGGACTTTGGAATTTTTTTGCGCATACGCCATTGACCGTGCGGTTTAATTAATGATATATTTTTATTTACACTGTTTTTTTTTTATGGGAAAAGGGGGGTGATTCAAAATTTTATTAGGGGAGGGGTTAAATGATCTTTATTCACTTTTTTTTCCACTTTTTTTTTGCAATTTTAGAGCTATAACACTGCACACACTGATCTTTTACATTGATCAGTGGTTTCTTATAGGAAATGATTCTGCCGCTTGACTGCTCATGCCTGGATATCAGGGACTGAGCAGTCATTCGGCGATCGGACAGCATGGAGGCAGGTAGGGATCCTCCGGCTGGCTTGTAAGCTGTTCGGGATGCTGCGATTTCGATTTCGCCGCGGCAATCCCGAACAGCTCCCTGACCTAACTGGCAGGGTTTTACTTTCACTTTAGACGCGGCATTCAACTTTGAACTCCGCGTCTAAAGGGTTAATAGTGCGCAGCACCTCGATCAGTGCTGTGCGCTTTTTGCCACGGGTCCCGGCCGTTGTTAGAGGCCGGGCCTGACCCACTATGACGCGGGGCCACGCCGTGGCCCCACGTTATAGAACGGCAGCGGACTCATGACGTACCGGTACATCATGGGTTCTTAAGAGGTTAATGACTCACTTACAGCACCTGTTCACTACATTACGATTTACTGTCTATATTGCTGAAACTTGTATTTTTCACAAATGTAATGCCGTAAGTTGTTCAGATGCATTAAGATATGGATTATTATCTTTTATGTTATTCACCTTCATGTATAGCACCGCTTGTTTACTGTATATGCACTGATTATGTTAATTAATGGGCTGGTCCTGCGTGACCTTAAATACTCACCTCTGTGTACCATTTTGTGCTTGACAATGGCAGCATGAGGTTGCCGAAACATAGCTCACTAAGGAATGAATAAAGACCTAATTTTTCCCCATTGAAGTGCCACTGGTTCTTCATGTTGTAGCAATTTGGATCCTTGACTCGGATCAACAACAGGAGGCACCTATGCATATTGTGTTGGGAGTGCTGCTTTCTTTGAATATATATATATATATATAGAGAGAGAGAGAGAGAGAGAGAGAGAGAGAGAGAGAGAGAGAGAGAGAGAGAGAGAGAGCGAGAGAGAGACTTTGATAGTCTAACTTTGATAGTCTTCTTTTATAACTTTTAATAATTCTTCCATTATTTTGCTTTTACGGCATTCACCATTCGCTGTGTAAATGTCGAGAGAACTTTTCCTCTCTGACTCATCATTACTAATACGACAATATCAGATTCATGTTGTTAGCTTTTTCTCCATGTTTTACTAGTTTTGCACAATAAAAAAAATCAATAAAAAATAATTAGTTTTTCTGACTCCCTGACCCATAACATTTTTATTTTTCTACATGAGGGACTGTTTTTTTTCTAGTTGAAGTTTGCATTGACGCCATTTTGATGTACAGATAACTTTTTCATACATTTCTTCTTCCCGTTTTTGGAAATTCGGTGCAAAATAAAAACAGCTATTCTGTTGGGACTGCAATGTTATCCAACATAAGATGACTTTAGTAATTAAGTGTCATACAGTAATGGATATGCTAAGGATCTGTGCTTGTGTTGGTGGTAAATGGCCATGTCCTGTGTTCCTCATCCTGCAGAAGGCTTGTTTTTAGGAACTAGCTTCTTCCTGTTTCTGTGGCCTCCCTCAGACTAAAATCCCCAGGATCCACTGTTTCAAGGTGGGAGGGGCATATTCTGGACATACCTTTGAGAGATCAGTTAGGCTGCTTTATATTTACAGAACGCAGCTTTATAATCCACCTGGGATTCAGGATGGCAGTCGGGGAGGCGGAGCCTGGGGTCAACTCTGCTCCTGGCCACACTGCTTCTTTTTGCCTACGTCGCGTAGTTGATTGACAGGCAGGGCTCTCACGCAGCGGAGCTACACAGGGATGCTGCAAACAGCAAGCCCTGCCTGTCAATCAACTGAACAATGTATGCAAAAAAGAGGGCTCCGCCTCCCCGACAGTCAGCCTGACTCCCTGATGGATTATAAACAGTGATGAGCGGCATTGACCATATTCAAATTTGCGATATTTCGCAAATATATAGACAAATATTCATCCTATATTCTCGAATTTTGCATATTCATTATATTCGAATATTCGCATATTCGAGGAAGAAAACAGTGAGGGGGTGGGTATCTTTACTGTTGGTTGCTAGGGATGTTGTTGATAACCTCTGACAAGTATATTTGCATCAATCTAATTGGCCCACAAGTGAAAAGAAGGAATATGTGAATATTCACATATGCGCATTTGCGGAAAAAAGTGAATATATGTAATTTTGAATATATAGCGAATATATTTGCGATAAAAATTCAAAATGCGAATATTTGTGCCCAACATTAATTATAGAGCTGCATTCTGTAAGTATAAAGCAGCCTAACAGACCTCTAAAGGTATGTCTAGAATATGCTTGTGTAGCCCTAGTGCACGGTGTGTGCAGCATCACAAGCATATTCTTTGTGACAGTTGCGCTTTAACATCTTGTGTCTCTCTGCCATGATTCCATGCCACCCTGAACCGTCAGCATTGTCAAGCTTTATAAGCCCCTAACACTGTAAAGAAAAGAAAAAAGCAAATGCCATCAATGCCATTTTTTGTTAATCCACCTCCCAAATAAAAACAAGACGAGAAAATTATAAAAAAGGGATACTTATTCCAAAAATGGTACCAATAAAAACAACAAGGTTTCGCATCGAAAAAAAATTTACTCTAACATAGTGCTGTCAGGCGAAAAATAAAACAGTTATGTATCTTGTAATGTGCAAACACTAAAATTATATATTTTAGAACGATCCAGCATTTTGTTGCCATCCATTTCTGGGTGTTTTTTTAATGTATTTTTGGGATCATTGTCCTGCTGGAAGTTGGATGTCAACCCAGGTTCCTGACACTAGGCTGTACAGTGCGACCCAAAATCCGTTGGTAATCCTCAGATTTCATGATGCCTTGCACACATTCAAGGCCCCCAGTGCCAGAGGCAGCAAAACAACCCCAAAACATCATTGAACCTCCACCATATTTCACTGTAGGTACTGTGTTCTTTTCTTTGTAGGCCTCATTCCATTTTCGGTAAACAGAAGAATGATGTGCTTTACCAAAAAGCTCTATCTTGGTCTCATCTGTCCCCAAGACTTCTTTCCAGAAGGATTTTGGCTTACTCAAGTTCATTTTGGCAAAATGTAGTCTTGCTCTTTTATGTCTCTGTGTCAGCAGTGGGGTCCACCTGGGTTTACCTTGGGGGCCATTCAACTGGCCAACGACGACCAATCCACTTTCCAGGAAACTGTTCATCTAGGAATGCTCGGACCTGACACCCATAATGTGGTGGTCACCATCTTGCTGGAAAAACTGAGGGAACGTGCCAGCTTCAGTGCATAAAGAGGGAAACACATCAAGTGGATTGGTTGTTGTGGTCCAGTTCAATGGCCCCCAAGGTCTCCCGATCTAACCCCCTTAGACTTTTATCTTTGGGGTCATTTGAAGGCAATTGTCTATGCTGTGAAGATAGGAGATGTGCAACACCTGAAACTATGGATACTGGAAGCCTGTGCTAGCATTACTCCTGCGGTGTATATAGTAGTATATAGCAGTGTATACGGATACTGGAAGCCTGTGCTAGCATTTCTCCTGCGGTGTTGCTATCAGTGTGTGAAGAGTGGGAGAAGAGGGTTGCATTGACAATCCAACACAATGGGCAGCACATTGAACACATTTTATAATTGGTCAGAAACTTGTAAATAACTCATGAAAGAATAAAGTTACGTTAAAACCAAGCACATCATTGTTTTTCTTGTGAAATTCACAATAAGTATGATGTGTCACATGACCGTCTTCCTATTGAAAAAACAAAAGTTGGATTCAAAATGGCCGACTTCAAAATGGCCACCATGGTCACCACCCATCTTGAAAAGTTTCCCCCCTCACATATACTAATGTACCACAAACAGGAAGTTAATATCACCAACCATTCCCATTGTATTAAGGTGTATCCATATAAATGGCCCACCCTGTGTATATATATTATTTTTTCTTTTTTTTTTTCTTTAATGTTTCTATTATAGCAACTTAGTCAAAAAACCTCTATGCATTTAGTATCTCTATTATTGTACTGACCCACAGAATGAATCTGTAATATTGTTTGTTGTTAAAAGGCTCAAATTTAAAATACTAAAAATAAATGACAAAATCACATTTTTTTATTTGACCAGCAAGAAAAGAGTTAATAAAACTTAACCAATAAAGATATATGAACCCCAAAATGGCAGCTTTAACCCCTAGGTACGCCCTTGGCCTGGGACTTAGAGCACCAGGAGGTACATATACATCCTGTATCCCACAGTGGCTATGCAGTGAATGCAAGAGCTGCACACACATCATATATGCATAAAATCAGCAATAGCGTGGATGTCCGCCATTAACCCCTCAGATGCCGTGATCAATGCTGGGCTCTTCTTCTCTGGTCTGCTCGATGGGGTCTTTTTCTCTGGTCTGCTCTACGGGGTCTTCTTCTCTGGTCTGCTCAACGGGCTAATGTAGATTGCTGATAACACTGATCAGTGCTATTCATATGCATATCACTGATCAGTATCTGCAATCTAAAGATTGCCATAAATAGTCTCCTTTGGGGAATTTAAAAGTGTAAAAAAAAATTTTAGTAAACAAAGTTTTAATAAAAGTAAAAAAGTTCTACTTTTCCCATTTAAAATAAAAAAGATAAAAATAAATCAATACACATGGTATCACCGCATGCATAAATGTTTGACCTGTTAATGATCCCGTGGTGAATGGCGTAAACATTAAAAAAAAATACCAAATTCCAAAAATATGGATTTTTAATCACATCATATATCAGAAAGAAATTAATAAAAAATTATAGAAAAAAAAACCCATCAAAATAAGAACCAATAAAAACTACAGATCCCAGCGCAAAAAATGAGTTCTTGCAAAAGTAGCAAAATTTTGCATTTTGTTGAGTGGTTTTCGTGTTCTGGGAAGGAACAAAAATTATTTATGGTTACATTGGTTTATTATTACTAGTAGATTTTTTTTTGGTCCATCTATGAACAGGAGGGTTCCATCCTTCATGTTGTTTATGTCAAATTATGCCTGACCCTTCCATCTGAATGTCGTAGTTGGAATCGAGACTTATCAGACCAGGCAACCTTCTTCCAGTCTTCCAGTTTTGGTGCCTGTGTGATTTGGAGCCGCAGTTTCCTGTTCTTATCTGACAGGAGTGGCACCCGGTGTGGTCTGCTGCCCATCTGCTTCAATGTTGTACTTGTAGTTCACCAGATATTTTCTGTTTTTCTGATCATTCCCTGTAAACCCTAGAGATGGTTGTGCATGAAAATACTAGTAGATCAGCAGCTCATGAAATATACAGACCAACCAGTCTGGTACCAACATCTATGCCACGTTCAAAGTCACTTACATCCTCTTTTTTTCACATTCTAATGCTGATAACTATCTTTTCTGTGATATTTTTGTCCTGCATTAGTTGTATTGGTTCAGTGTATTTGTTTATGTGTTAGGGATCTCTCTTAAAGGGGTTTTTCCAGGGCACTACACATAAAAATTGATCCAAAGCCACCACACTACCTGGATATGTTCCTTGTAAATGATTCTGACTGTTGTTTTCTCTGGTTGCTTGATATTCTTTGCCATCCATTCATCCCCCTCCAGCATGAATACTACATCTTCCAGCAATCATTGCAGCTCAGCTCTGCGGGCCAGCTCCCTCTCTGAGTGAAGCCCCCACCCTCCTGCTCTATGAGCAGAGATATTACAGTGTCTGATTGGCTATGGCTGCACACACCTCCCATCCTAATTAAAGTATAATCCCAAAAAGGTATATCAACCCAGGAATTGCACCCACACCAGGGTCTCCCATCCACCTTACTACCAGGACCCTGCTGTTTAGCTTTCTCCCCCATTTGCCACAAGATCTTCATAGACCACAATGGGCCCATTGATTTCTGTGGGCAAAAATCCCAATGTTATAGATCTAGCCCATCCATTCCTATACACAACCAATAGACCCTGGAGGCTGACGTCATACTCAGCCTCCAATGGCATTCATACCCGGCAAACTTCAAATGTTTAATGGGTTAATGTACTCATGAAAATATGTATATATAAAGTACTGTATACACACTGTAACTCGGACCTGAGGAAGGAGGGATACACATATAGATAGATGTATTAAATGAGCACATATATATATATATTTATTTATTTTTTGATTCACCATCATTACTGAAACGATAGGGGGAAAAAAGTGTTGAAAAGACTCAAAAAATGTGTTAATAAAGCTAAAACCTTGCTTAAAAATTAAGAATTGCTTGAAAAAGACGAGGCAGGCAAAGTAGCAAACAGCCAGAGAATTTACTCCGCTTTCTGAAACTTTATAAATGTTTTAACTCCTTTAGGACACATGACGTACCGATGCGTCATGTGTCCGCTCCCGATCTATAACGCGGGGCCCGTCATAGCGGGTCGGGCCCGGCCTCTAACAACGGCTGGGACCCGTTGCTAATAGCGCACGGCATTGATCGCGGTGACGCGCGCTATTAACCCTTTAGACGCGGCGTTCAAAGCTGAACGCCGCGTCTAAAGTGAAAGTGAAAGCATTCCGGTTAGCTCAGGGAGCTGTTCGGGATAGCCATGG
Organism: Hyla sarda; assembly: GCF_029499605.1. NCBI lineage: Eukaryota > Metazoa > Chordata > Amphibia > Anura > Hylidae > Hyla > Hyla sarda. Next base: position 32,766,686 of record NC_079189.1, read on the forward strand.
CGAAATTGCGGCATCCCAAACAGCTTATAGGACAGCTGGAGGATCCCTACCTGCCTCCTCGCTATCCGATCGCCGAATGACTGCTCAGTGCCTGAGATCCAGGCATGAGCAGTCAAGCGGCAGAATCATCGATCACTGGTTTCCTATGAGAAACCAGTGATCAATGTAAAAGATCAGTGTGTGCAGCGTTATAGGTCCCTATGGGAGCTATAACACTGCAAAACAAAGTGAAAAAAAGTGAATAAAGATCATTTAACCCCTTCCCTTTTCCCATAAAAAAAAAAAAACACAGTGTAAATAAAAATAAACATATATGGTATTGCAGCGTGCGGAAATGTCCGAATTATAAAAATATATCATTAATTAAACCGCACGGTCAATGGTGTACACGCAAAAAAATTCCAAAGTCCAAAATAGTGCATTTTTGGTCACTTTTTATATCATGAAAAAATGAATACAAAGCGGTCAATAAGTCCTATCAATGCAAAGATGGTTCCTGCATGTAGTTTTAATTTTTTCCAGAAGTACGATAAAATCAAACCTATATAAGTAGGATATAATTTTAATCATATGGACCTACAGAATAAATATAAGGTGTCATTTTTACCGAAAAATGTACTACGTAGAAACGGAAGCCCCCAAAAGTTACAAAACAGGGTTTTTTTTTCAATTTTGTCTCACAATGATTTTTTTTTCCGTTTCGCTGTAGATTTTTGGGCAAAGTGACTGACATCATTAGAAAGTAGAATTGGTGGCGCAAAAAATAAGCCATCATATGGATTTTTAGGTGCAAAATTGAAAGAGTTATGATTTTTTAAAGGCAAGGAGGAAAAAATGAAAATGCAAAAACGGAAAAACCCTCGGTCCTTAAAGGGTTAAAGTGTCGGATTTTCTTCCCAGATAATTCACATGAATTTCAGAGTGGTTTTAGGAAAAGACGAGTGATTCTGGCTGAACTGTAGGGAACACGCCCCTTTTCCCGAAAACAACGCCCATTTTGTTTTGTTTTTTTCACTGAGTGATTCAGATTCTGTCGTTTTTTTTCTGTCGCACATTCCGCACGACAGAATTTGGGCGCAAAACCCGACAAAAAGAGTCGGAATCATGTTAATAAATGAGGGCCATTGAGTTATATATATATATATATATATATATATATATATATATATATATATATATATATACCATTGGAACATTGCATTAACTGTATCCATGTGCTTTCACTTAAAAGGAAATAAATGATCTGTGTATGGTATGCAATGGCATAACTTGTAATCTATTTAGATAGAATGACCTTTGCCTTATAACTAAACATTAAAATATAATGGTTACCAAGATTAAAGTCATGAAACATGATAAAAGTCATATGTATGGTATTTGATTGATAAATAATTTATAAAATTTTTTTGAACATATTTAAGCCGATTAAGAGACATAAGGGAAAGTATACCACATCCACATCATTCATCTCTGCCATTTTTTGTCCTTTCTCCTTATACTTCTTATTCTTATGCTCTGAGCTTTTGATATTTGAGTTCATATCATATTTTATTCTTTAGTAGATTTTCCCATACAAGAAAATGTTGACAAATCCCTAAGGTATGTCCTTATTTTCTGAGTGATTAAGGTCTGACTGACTCTCAGAGTGGTCCTCAGAAAGGAAGGGCACTGTCACAGTTGTGTTGTGAACAGGGGCCAATTCCAGATAAATTGCAGCAAATACAGCACTGCTCTTTCCCTTGCATCCAGCCAACAGCACATATGGGATATTCTAACCATAGTAGGATGGCGGAAATCTATTGAATACGATTTATGCCATCCCCTGCAATAAACAAATAATAACCCAATTACCCCCTTGTAAGAAGAGAGGCCTCCCCCAGTGCACTGTGTTTATGGACTGGCAGTGATCTCTCTTAAGTAAGATCTACCATGTTGCTTGGCTCCGGTGCCTGAGAGGTTTTTCTCTGCTCCGGTGTTGCGCTCCATTCTGAGAAGAAATCAGTTCTGTAGAAAAGGAATCTCATTACCTTGATGCGTCAAGATGTATTTAGATCCATGTAAATAGATCTAAAGATTTTAGGTAGGATGAGAACCTGCTTATCCTTTTTCCGACCCTTGTAGGGGCCGGAAGCATTTATGGCTACCATCAGTAGATAAATTATAGAGACAGTAAAGAATCCTTTATTTCTCAGGAGTCAGATACTCCTGATTTTGTCAAAGCCCCTTACTAGGGCTATGGTCACTTTCTATGCTGATAGAAGGTCTATCCCTCTAGACACGATCTGTAGTGCAGCCTCTTGGTCTCCTGAATCCACTTTTATATCTCATTATAGATTGTATTCTAGAATTTAAAAATGTTCTGCTTTTGGGTGAACTATTCTTAGTTCTGTCACGCAGTGGAAGCCTCCTATGAGATCTTCTTCTTCTTTCTAGATCCTCATCTGTGCTGCTGGTAGGACATAAGGGAATCATTCATTTCCAATGATACTTTCCTTTATTCCTTTAGTCCTAACAGCAGCACACAAATATCCCTACCCTTTTTTTTTTTTTTTATGATTGCTATAACACAGTGGACTTGGGTGGTCTTTCTTTTTATAAGGGATATAAGGTAATATTTGCTTATTTCTTGCGAAGGCTTAAATTATATTCAATACATTTCCTCCGTCCTTCCAGTTCATGGGTTAGGACTAAAAGTTGAAAATTATCCTTAGAACTTCATGTTTCATGTGCATGGATATAATGGAGTAGCCTCTGTAGGCTTGAGAACTTATCAAGCTCAATAGGGATTCCAGAGGACATATCACTAACAATGCTAACATTATTGTATATCCTAGTAAGGTGGACATAATCCTTTAAATGGTACTTTTAAAGTTAAATGTCATCCATTCTTCACATCGGATGCTCACACTAGTCAACTATATGACACCCAGTGATTTCTGTGTATGATTTTAATAATTAAAAATAGTCTCATGCATGGATCATGGATAACCCCTTTAACCATAGATCTACTAGACACACAAGCATTGACCGGTTTGCAGTCCAAAAATAAAACTTCTGTACAAGAGCAATTCCCAGTATGGCCTCATAAATGATCAGAGAATACTGCAACATTTTCCAAAATCAGCCACATTAGTACAAGAGGGAGGATGTGATGTGTCAGGGACCAGACTTCAAAATAAATTCAGGTCCCAGACCCAAAAATGTATTCAGGCTCCAGAGCAGACCACAAAATTTATTGGGATCCCAAAACTAATTCAGACTCCAGAACAAACACTTCAAGGAATTCATACCCCAGAGTCCCACATTAAATCAGACCCCAGGTCTGACCCCAAATTTGATTTACACCCTGAAAATGTATTCAGACTCCACATCAGACCCTAAAATTAATTCAGACCTATGAATTATTTTTGTCCCCAGACCCAACCCTAAAATTCATTCAAACTCTGACAATGTATTCAGACAATAGTCAATAGACCTGTCATTCAGCCATTAACTTCCCATCTACTATGCAAAAAGGAGATTGAAAACATACGGTTTTGCTGTAGGCTGTAAAATGAGATGTTTTCTACTCAATTCAGTTTGTAGTGTCACATGTTGTGCTGACATCTAGTGGTCAACTTTAAAACTGCAATATTTTAATATGGCCAATGTTAAAGGGGTATTCCAAAGGATTGGTGATAAGACGTCTGATTGGGGGGGGGGGGGGCACAATCTCTCCTGCAGCACCCACTTGTCATCAGCCTCAATGAGCGAAGATCGCTCTGTGTCTGATGACTCACAATACAGGGGCCGGAGTATCGGGTGCTGCAGGAGAGATTACGGGGGTCCCTATCCTTTGGATAGGGGATAAGATGTCTAGGGCCAGAGTACCCCTTTAATTCAAAATATCATACTTACAATGAACATGTGCTGAAAATATGAAGGAATTTGCACCTTATACATGAATACTTATAGTTTTTTTAAGGGCAGTTTACAACATAAATTTCTAGGATATGAAGTGAAAAATATCTTCAAAAATTAAAATGGCAAAAAAAATGTCTGGAATTTGTATAAATAGAGATTTTTATATCTGCTGCCTAGATGATGGACTATGTAATGCTGGAAGACATTGTTCCCGGCACGGCTCCAAGGGCCTCTGTAAAGCGTCGTATCACTGCTCTGTATATACAATATGTACATTAGACACTTCGAAGTTTTGTACAATAAATCCCGATAAGTGTTGACTGGTCACACGCATACGTCCGGGGAAATTAAACCCTGTATCAAATTCACTTGGTCACTCACACAGTATACAAATATTCTGCGATCTCTAGGCCTGCAGGGTCTTCCATTGGTTTCCGCATATTTCTCACGCTATAGAATATTGTACAGTTTAATCCCACATCCGACCTCTGGCGAACAGCGCTCGACTAAATGGGGGTCATGTTTATTTACATCTGTCAGCTGCTGCTTTGTATTTTCCTGTCCTATTTTCAAATGCAGAGGCCAGTCAATTTTTGTTTATTTATTTTTTTGTAATGCTTTTGAGGATTAAGTAATCTTTTGCCTGGTATGCATGTGAAAACAAGGAGTGACTATTGGAATTTTAGATAAATCTTCGAAAGAGTTTGTAGCTGAGAAAATGGGTTTATGGCACAATCATGGGACAGTTATGTATGTACGGAGGGAGTTATGTATGAAGAGTGGTGTAAACAGTCTTTTTTGTCTGTATCTGGTATATAGACCCAGTCCTGCTCATACGAATGCTGCAAAAACAAATCAGGCCTTTGGACAAGAGTAGTGCTGTTTCGTGAACTTTGCCAAAATGGAGCATATGGCAGAATAAAATTGGCCTAAAAATGCTAGTCACGCTTGTATCTTCTTATTGGCAACTCTTGGCTGACATACAGGTACAGAAAGACTCTGAAAACAAAAATGGCACAAATCACACATTTAATACATTTTTAGTCAACTCTTAGCCACATCCAATTCTCTCAAAACTATAGAAGCTTGAAGGAAATCTTTCATCAGCATCACAGCATTAACCTATTGGTATAGGCTTGAGTGTATGTGATTCTGATGACCATGGTACCATTTTCCGATGTGTGCCCCTGTTCCAACGTTATTCCCGGTTTTCTTAATTTGCTAATGCACATTAAGGGATCTGAACTTTGCTGCAGGGGACTTTTAGGTAACTACCTCTCACTATATTAGGTGACAGCTGGCCTAGAGCACTAAAGAGCCAATATGTACCCCAAGGAGCTAAGCAGAGGGAAGACTGGAACCAGCTCAAGGTCTAGGATTGGCAGTGGTCAGTGGAGGCTCAACCAAGACAACGAGGACGTAAGGTAACGTCACACTTTTGTCTGCCAGGGGACGCAGTACGATGGCTAAGGTGAATTTCTGGCATTACAGTTGTTAACAGATCACACAGATAATAACTTAGCTAAACTAGGGTAAAAATGTGACTGTCTCTAATAACAATTCTATTAGAATTCTGAATGCAGTTCTGGAGTATAATGCAGGCTGTAACTAGGGTTCCCAAAAGTGAGCATCAAAGGCTTTATACAGCGGGGGGGGGGGGGGGGGGGAAGTATTTAGTCAGCCACCAGTTGTGCAAGTTCCCCCACTTAAAATGATGAGAGAGGCCTGTAATTTTCATTATAGGTATACCTCAACTAGGAGAGACATAATGAGAAAAAAATCCATAAAATCACATAGTCTGATTTTTAAAGAATTTATTTGCAAATTATGGTGGAAAATCAATATTTGGTCACCTGCAAACAAGCAAGATTTCTTGCTCTCGCAGACCTGTATCTTCTTCTTTAAGAGTCTCCTCTGTCCTCCACTCATTACCTGTATTAATGGCACCTGTTTGAACTTGTTATAAGTATAAAAGACACCTGTCCACAACCTCAAACAGTCACACTCCAAACTCCACTATGGCCAAGACCAAAGAGCTGTCGAAGGAAACCAGAAACAAAATTGTAGACCTGCATCAGGCTGGGAAGACTAAATCTGCAATATGCAAGCAGCTTGGTGTGAAGAAATCAACCATGGGAGAAATTATTAGAAAATGGAAGACATACAAGACCACTGATAAGCTCCCTCGATCTGGGGCTCCATGCAAGATCTCACCTCGTGGTGTCAAAATGATCACAAGAACGGTGAACAAAAATCCCAGAACCACACGGGGGGACCTGGTGAATAACCAGTAGAGAGCTTGGACCAAAGTAACAAAGGCTACCATCAGTAACACACTACGCCACCAGGGACTCAAATCATGCAGTGCCAGACGTGTCCACCTGCTTAAGCCAGTACATGTCTGGGCCTGTCTGAAGTTTGCTAGAGAGCATTTGGATGATCCAGAAGAGGATTGGGAGAATGTCATATGGTCAGATGAAACCAAAGTAGAACTTTTTGGTAAAAACTCAACTTCTCGTGTTTGAAGGAGAAAGAATGTTGAGTTGCATCCAACGAACACCATACCTACTGTGAAGCATGGGAGTGGTAACATCATGCTTTGGGGCTGTTTTTCTAAAAAGGGACCAGAATGACTTATCCGTGTAAAAGAAATAATGAATGGGGGAATGTATCATGATATTTTGAGTGAAAACCTCCTTACATCAGCAAGGCCATTGAAGATGAAGCATGTCTGGATCTTTCAGCATGTGAATGATCCCAAACACACCTCGGGCAATGAAGGAGGAGCTTCGTAAGAAGCATTTCAAGGTCCTGGAGTGGCCTAGTCTCTAGATCTCAACCCCATAGAAATCCTTTGGAGGGAGTTGAAAGTCTGTGTTGCCTGCCGACAGCCCCAACACATCACTGCTCTAGAGAAGATCTGCATGAAGTAATGGGCCAAAATACCAGCAACAGTGTTTGAAAACCTTGTGAAGATTTACGGAAAACGGTTGACCTCTGTCATTACCAACAAAGGGTATATAACAAAGTATTCAGATGAACTTTTGTTATTGACCAAATACTTACTTTCCACCATAATTTGCAAATACATTCTTTACAAATCAGACAATGTGATTTTATGGATTTTTTTCTCATTATGTCTCTCATAGTTGAGGTATACCTATGAGGAAAATTACAGGCCTCTCTCATCTTTTTAAGTGGCAGAACTTGCACAATTGGTGGCTGACTAAATACTTTTTTGCCCCACTGTATGTGCTGCAACCTGGGAATCTGAGTGCTCAGATGACATCCTGGACATATATTAATCATGTGTAGGTTCCCAGTACCCTAGAAGATCTTTTAACCCTTTTAGGTATGATATGTGACAGTAGTATGTTCATGCCCCCTCCTTTATAAGGTATTGCTGTGTTTCGTAGCCAGCCGAAAACCATCAAGACAACCATCTATGCGTGATATAAAGGAAAATTATGTCAGAATATATTTGCAGTAGAATATGATCTTCATAAAACATGGAGGATTATAATAACCTTAGTAATAATATTAACAACTGTAGAAGCCTCTTAATATAATGGCCAGTATGAGCAGATCTGAATTATTGAAGATAAGGACATCCATCTATTAAAACCGAGAGACTGGGTCATCTTATCATCTCCAAGGAGTCTACGTTAATATGGAGCAAACCTTTATGTCTAATTACGTCAGTGATGACTCCATCTGTAATCCAATAATGACTGTGATAAAACTAAAATAAGATAAATACATGCAGAACAAATAGAAATCTGTTGCATAAAATGTTGTACAATAAAATGTATGTATACATTACACATCATGGGGAGATTTATCAAAACCTCCCCATGAAGGAAAATTTGCTGAGTTGCCCATAGCAACCAATCAGATCGCTTCTTTCATTTTCTAGAGGCCTTTTCAAAAATGAAAGAAGTGATCTGATTGGTTGCTATGGGCAACTCAGCAACCTTTCCTCTGGACAGGTTTTGAAAATATCCCCCCCCATGTAATTTTATGGTCCATAATACTGATGGCTAGAGAACTGGAATAATACACAACAGGAATTTAGGTGCACTACCGTGGTAGATGTAAACAGTGACATATGGCTAACCCTCAAAACTGATGTTAAAATTGAGACATTAGCCAGTATATCCTTATATGAAGGACATACCGGAGCCCGCACACCAACGCCAAGGTTTCTCAAGTGGCACGGGACCTAACACTAACCTACCTGTGCATGACAAGCAAAGCCAGGGGCCAGTGGGCAATTACAGCAGCATTGCCCAATTTAATTGCCCACTGGCCCCTGGTTTTGCTTATCACGCACAGGTAGGTTTAGTATTAGGTCCCGTGCCACTTGAGAAACCTTGGCGTTGGTGTGCGGGCTCAGGTATGTCCTTCATATAAGAATATACTGGCTAATGTCTCAATTTTAACATCAGTTTTGAGGGTTAGCCAATGTCTACATCTACCACAGTAGTGCACCTAAATTCTTGTATTGTATTATTAGAATTGTTACACATCCACACCGTCTATCTGGTGTTGGATGCGATTGTGGCACTTGTGGTCTACTGCAGGCATCCCCCATTATATGCATTTTATGCTGGTGATCGCCCTTAGCAACAGACCACAAGGGCAGGATCTACTCCCCCAGCATAAATGCACAACTCCTGCCATTTGAGACCATGTCTTTGTTGTTGGCTAGAGAACTGGGTCAGAGATTCTCCAAAACCTTGTGTGGTGCTCCCAGTATGCAGTGGTAAGTACCTAATAAATGGGGTCCAGGGTAGGAAAAACAGCAACAATTAATGGCCCCTAAGGCTCATTGATGCAAGTGGGAGTGAACACTAGCCTACCTGGTCTGATCTCGCAGAAGATCTACTGTAGAACAAATTGCAGAGGTATTGTAGTTCCCACAGTCTGTGTTGGGGTGCATACACATCTAGGAGTTGTGGATTCGGCAGCTGGATATGGTGGGAGAATTTCAACACCGGCACCTGCTGTATTGCTGCTGCATCTATGCCATACCCCATTGAATTCAATGAGCCACACAAGTGTTATCCAAGAGTCAGCAAGTGTCTCCTGTTGCCTAATTTTTTAACCATATCCGTTTTTTAAACTGGACTGAAAACTGTGGTTTCATGTGCTTTTCAATCTTGTTCAAAATTTGGATACGGTCTGGCACCAATACGGCAGAAGGCGGTTTTTAAATTATCCCACAATATCTGTCTTCTGAATTCACAAATCCTAGATGTAATGGAACCCTTAGTAGGGTGTCAGTACACACAAAGTAACGCAGCTTGGGGTATGTGTGGTTCTGATACTTTTCCTCTGTCAGAAGCTCCTTAATTGGGCAAGTGAATATGAGTATCAGAACTAAACCATGGAACAATGAGTATTGGATATTAAAGGGGTATTCCGGGCAAAAACATCTTATCCCCTTAACATCTATAGACATGAATGGAGGGGGCGTGGCGTGACGTCACATCCCCAATCCCGGAAACCCGGAGGTTTTCGAAACTGGAGATTCAGCACCCGCATACAATGCGGGTGCTGCAGGGAGATCACGGGGGGTCTCAGCAGCGGGCCCCCCACAATCAGACATCTTATCCCCTATCCTTTGGATAGGGGATAAAATGTTTTTGCCCGGAATACCCCTTTAAATATTAGGGTATAAAAGAAAACTGTACCTTTCCTGGATCTAGTAGTGGTTGGCAAACTTATAAAATCACCTTTTTATTTCTCAGCCAATTGTGAAGAAGGAGGGCTGAGCTACTCAAGAGCCACATCATTGTTTGCCTCCTTCACCGGCTTGAGGAAGCGCCGGACAGGCGTGAAACAACTTGTTCCGGAGCTCCTGTTCCCCCCGCCTCCACCTATGTACCTACCTGTTGTTTTGGTGATGCAATAAAGCTTTGAAATCTGGGTGAGTGCGATCCATGACCTCTTTCTTCATTTGAATTGTTTGCCTCCTAGTTTGCCCTCAACTCCCAGCTCCTCCTCAAATGACTTACTGAGCTCTATACATCGTTCATGGAACGACTAGGAGGGAAGAAAAAGTGAGCAAGGTCATGGCACTTAAGTACAGTCTTATAATAATAAATGTAGGGGCTCACTGTGCATAGGGTCCACGTGGTCGCTTGAGTGCTCCGTACTCAAAAATAATGCATTCAATAAACAAGGAGAGTGCGACACACGTTTCAAATGCAGCTTTGATTTTTCTTTATGTATATATTCAGCAGATATACAATTTTCAAAAAGTAAATTCACCCATGTGCACAAATAGATCAGTAGCGTCCAGCGGGAGACATCTTTAGGCTCATCAGGTTTTCTTGACTTTTATAACCTGTGTACGGCCATCTCCTACACCAGCAGGTGAGTAAGTCCATGCAACGTTTCGAAGGAAACACCTTCTTTATCCAGCATGACAGGTTATAAAAGTCAAGAAAACCTGATGAGCCTAAAGATGTCTCCCGCTGGACGCTACTGATCTATTTGTGCACATGGGTGAATTTACTTTTTGAAAATTGTATATCTGCTGAATATATACATAAAGAAAAATCAAAGCTGCATTTGAAACATGTGTCGCACTCTCCTTGTTTATTGAATGACACTTAAGTAGTCTGGCCCACCTCCTTGACACCTGTCTGAGAAATAAAACGGCAAGTTTGGCAACCATCATCAGCTCTGAGAAAGGTACAGTTTGCTTTTATACCCTAACAGTTATCTAACAATGTCTGCAGGTCCTTGTGGCAAACAGAGCTGACAGATTCCTTTCAGCAAAAACATTTCTGTATATTTCCCATATCTCAGATTCCTATTCAATCCACAGGCATCACATTCCAGCATTGTGTTGCACAGGACTCTATTATAGCTTTTTTTTTTAAAGGGGTACTCTGGTTGTAAACCAAATTAAACTTTTAATATATTGTTCCTTATGTAATTTTAAGACATTTTGCTATTTACTTGCTGTTAAAATTCTCAACATTTAAATGTTTTTAATGTGATTGCAAAAACAGCCTCTAGATGGCTCTGTTCTGTTTCCTGCACATGTCAAACAGTTAGTTTGGTCTCCTCCCGGCCTGACAGGAGACCAAACTGTGGGGAATGCCCACTTTCTCATGCCGGGAGCTCACACAATGTGAGCATGGGGAAAGGTATGATACAGAGCTTTTTAAAACTCTGAACATTTTTGTAAGGGCAGGAGGGGTGTTAGGAGTTGTTAGGGAATATAATCTGAGTTAGCTTAGAAAATATGGTTTGAGGACAGGTACTCTTTAAATCCAGCCCAGGCTGCTGGCATTTAAAAAATAATAAAAACCTCCAGTATACTCCAGGTCTCCACCTCCAGGTCTCCGTTGCGATCCTCTTCCTGGTGACTGTGGGTCAATGTGTCAGACTTCAGCTCAGCTAATCATTAGAGATGAGCAGCATAGGCCATATTCGAATTCGCAATATTTTGCTAATAAATTGGTGAATATATATCCTAAATTCACGAAAATCGCATGTTCGCTCTATTCCCTCTATTTATTGTCATAAAATTTGCATGCACATGTAGGCATAATCTACTTCCACAACTTGTTACTCTATTCTATGCAAAGTTTCCTGTGCCTTTCAAAAACATGGTGCGGAGCAAGTTTTCCGTGAAGGAGAAAAAACTCTTGATCGCTGTAAGTATTTTCACATTACACCAGTGTATTTGATTACACTTCACATGCATGTTAGATCATAAAATATATTCAAACATGCGAAAATCAACATGCGAAAATGATTTCGTAATAGATACAGCTTCACTATTTATCAATTCTAAATAGATATTACTGATTGGTGCACTTAGTATCAACTCTTTGAAGGGGAAATATTAGATTTAAAATTACCGTTATAAGATCAGATTGTATTGCCATTGTATGTGTGTGGGGTCTGAGCAATTAGATATTGTCCATCTGAGAAAAGAGTTACCTGTCTGGGTATGGGGTGTAAAGCTGGTTTGTCTCCCTATGGTGCACCCGGGGTAACTCTAAAAGAACAGGCAAATACTGGCAGTCTGACAAATAAAGCTTCTCCTGAGTCAAGATCAATATAACACCAACTATAATCTATAGACTGAGTGTGGGGGTATATACTGTGAGGCAGGAAAATGGATGTGCAATGATAATGTGGGATATATTTCTATGCTGTCAATACGTACATGCCACAGATAGGGCTGTGATACTTTTAGATTGGGATAATTAATATACTTGGATCTTTATCCTGCAGCACTTTTTGTAAAGGGGGTATGATCAAACCCGGTCGCAGACAGACAAACAGGCCATTGTTCATGGCCTGATGGATGAATTCAGGAACAAATCTAAAAGGAACCACATCCCATTGTCCATTGTCAAAAAGTGGTCAGATCTGAAGAGGAGGAACCTTGATCTGATCACTAAGATCAGGAACAAGAAGTGTCCAGGTACAATGCTTACACGACATGAGTGTTGACGAGAGAAACAAATGTAATGTATATGTATACAGTTATGAAAATAAGTATTTCATCCCTTTACAAATGATTACTTAGTACACTTTTTGTGATGTAAGGTGAAAAAAATTGCTTTTTTGTGACTGAATTTTCCCACTGTCCTGAAATACAATATTTGACGAGCAAACAATCTCACAATGGCTAGGATAAGTAAATGTGTTTTAAAGTTACTACCGTAGAAAGTGACCGATGTCCAATTTGCTAAAAATGGCCTGGGCAGAAAGGTGGAAAATGGACCAGTCATTAAGGGGTGAATTTGCATTGGGTCTGAGTTCTACGTTTTTTTTTCTACATTCTCAACATTTTGTGATCACAGGAGCTCCACTTCCCACTGTAAGGCAGATGAGAGAAACAGAGGAGGTGGTGGAGTTGGAGGAGGAGGAGGTGGATGACGGAGAGCAGGCTGGACCCTCCCATCGGTCACCTGCTTCATCCCCACCACCTGAAGTGGGGGAAAACTTGGAGGTGGTGGCTGAAGAGGAGCCGCATCCCCCCCAGCTCCTGGTGAGGAAGAAGAGGAGAAGGAGAAGGAAGTTGCCTACTGCCCCCACCAGGAGGGTAAATATGTGAACACAGCATTATCATTTTGTATCCATAACTGTACAGAAAAAAATGGCCAACAATGAAGGGAAAACCACACAATACAGTAATATAATACAATAAGACTAGACACTAACTCATTCATCTACATAAAAACCATTAAATTCACCAATAAATCACATTATACTCTATATAACTATCATAAACTAACCAACTAAATAACATTAAACTCTACTGAACTAACTAACTAACCAACCAAATAAGCCTAGAGATGAACAAACTTTTAAAAAATTCCATTCAGCCAATTCGCCAAATATTCAAAAATAATTTGGTACGATCCCAATCAGGCTTGAGGTGGCAGCAGCATGTGTATACCATATAGAGGCAGAATGACACAGGATTGAGGTGGCAGCAGCATGAGTAGACCACATAGAGGCAGAATGACACAGGCTTGAGAAGGCAGCAGCATTAGAAGACCATATAGTGGCAGAATCACTTAGCCTGAAGGAGGCAGAAGCAGGAGTAGACCATATAGTGGCAGAATGACATAGGCTTGAGGTGGCAGCAGCATTAGGAAACCATATAGTGGCAGAACAACACAGGCTTGAGGTACTTATGCCCTTAAACAATAACTGGCCCCTATGACTTTAACAGAAAAAACGCAAAAGCGCTAGGTGCTTATATTACACTTAGATTACATAAATAAAACAAAAAACAAAACCTCAAGGACCTCACCAGAGTTACTGGTGCATGATTTTGGTATGATAATAAAATATATAAAAATATGAGGAGACTGTGTTTCAAATTTTGAATAGCATTTATTTATAATAACAAAGTAAAAACTGTAGATACACACTATTACTGCAATTATAATGTATATTATAGGCTTAAAATATGTATGCTGGATCAAGGTGGTAGGTTAACCTCTTAAGGACGCAGAGCGTACGTGTACGCCCTGCGCCCAGTCCCGGTATATAATGTGGGGTCACTCCGTGACCCTGTGTCATACCAGGTCGGTCCTGGTGGCTAATTGAAGCCAGGACCCTGGGCTAATAGTGTGCGGCACTGATCATTGTGCCACGCGCTATTAACCCTTTAGATGCGGCATTCAAAGTTCATTGCTGCATCTAAAATGAAAGTGAAAGCTTCCCGGCAGCTCAGTCGGGCTGATCGGGACCATCATGGTGAAATTGCGATGTCCCGATCAGCTAGGAGGCAACAGGAGGGTCTCTTACCTGCCTCTGTCACGTCAGATCGGCGATTGATTGCTCCAAGTCTGAAATCCAGGCTTGAGCAATCGACCACCGATAACACTGATCTTTTCCTAATGCATGGCAATGATCTGTGTAAGAGATCTGTATGTGCAGTGTAATAGCCACTAGGGGGGCTACAACACTATAACACTGCCAAAAAAAGTATACATTTTTTTTTTTATAAATGTGATATCGCCGGAAATGCAAAAATATATAATTAATTAAACGGCACGGTCAATGGTGTACGCGCAAAAAGATTCCAAAGCCCAAAATAGCGTCTTTTTGGTCACTTTTTATATCATGAAAAATTAATAAAAAGCGATCAAAAAGTCCGATCAATACAAAAATGGTACCAATAAAAACATCAGATCACGGTGCAAAAAAGTGAGCCCTCATACTGGCCCGTACGCGGAAAAATAAAAAAGTTATAGGGGTCAGAATTTTTAACATATAAATTTTCCTGCATGTAGTCATGATTTTTTTCAGAAGTAATACAAAATGAAACCTATAGAAGTAGGGTATCATTTTAACCATATGGACCTACAGAATAAAGATAAGTTATAATTTTTACTGAAAAATGCACTGTGTAGAAAAGGAAGCCCCCAAAATTAACAAAATGGCATTTATTTTTTTATTTTTTTGCACAATGATTTTTTTCAGTTTTGCCGTCGATTTTTGGGTAAAATTACTAATGTCACTGCAAAGTAGAATTGATGGCACAAAAAAATAAGCCATAATATGGAATTTTTGATGCAAATACTGGTGGCAGGAGATGGTTAAAATTCTGTGGCTATTGGCCTAAATGCTTCACAGTCACTGACGCAAGATACGTGTCTAAAAAATGGGATATAGAAGTACTCATTGATAATCTCAACAAATACGTTGTGGATGTCCTGTAAAAGCTCCGCTCTGAAAGCGGGAGGACAGCTGGCTGCGTCTGCGACGGGCCGTACAATGGATAACACACCGTCTACACTGCACCGCTGCCACACTTTTTTTTTGGTTAGCAGAGAATAGACACTTGTTGCTCTGATCGGCAAGACCGGAGCTACAGCAGAGTGGCGTCAGGAGAAGGTCCACGTGAGGTGAGATGTTGTGAGCAAAGTCCGGCTGTTTGATTGAAAGTGCACGGACGGGATGCTGTTATTCTGTCCGGGCAACAGACGAATAGCTTTTCCAAAGATGGCACATTTCTTGCAGTAGTAGAGCATATTCAAAAGTCCACAATATAAACACGTTTCAAGGTACTAATGCACGACCCCTTCCTCATATTTTTATATATGTTATGTATTTTATTATCATACCACAATCATGCACCAGTATCTCTGGTGAGGTCCTGGAGGTTTCGGATTTCAGTTTTATTTATCTAATCTTTTTAATAGCACCTAGGGGTATTGGTGAACATACGATCTAGCCTCTGAGCTTTGTAGCTCTGAGCTGCACACACATTTTCTTTGTCTTTACTACGTATATTTCACTTAGGATAGGAAAATACGCCCCATGACATTTACACCTGAATAAGGCAGGTGAATATGTATTTTAGTGCTCGCACTAACTGGCCCCTTTTAGCTTCAGAGTAATACACCCCAGTACAGTAACAACATAAAGTGTACTCTCTCTCTCTCTCTACTGTCTCTGTCTATCTGCCTGCCTGCAATGATGTGGGCTTCAGGTGAATTGATTAACCGCTGTAAAGACCTTTCTCTGGAAATTAAAAACAAATTCAGATTTTTCCAATTCTATTCGCTCATCTCTATAAATAACAATTAATTTGTTAATGGTATTTATGAAGATTATATAGTTGTTTAGTGTTAGTACAGTATAGTTTAACCCTCTGGGGACGGAGCCCATTATGACCCTAAGGACGGAAGCATTTTTTGCAAATCTGACCACTGTCACTTTAAGCATTAATAACTCTGGGAAGCTCTTACTTATAAATTTGATTCCGAGACTGTTTTTTCGTGACATATTCTACTTTATGGCAGTGGTAAATTTTCGTCGATACTTGAATCATTTCTTGGTGAAAAATTCAAAAATGTTATGAAAAATTAGAAAATTTAGCATTTTTCTGACTTTGAAGCTCTCTGCTTGTAAGGAAAATAGACATTCCAAATAAATTATATATTGATTCACATATACAATATGTCTACTTAATGTTTGCATTATAAAGTTGACATGTTTTTACTTTTGGAAGACATCAGAGGGCTTCAAAGTTCAGCAGCAATTTTCACATTTTTCACAACATTTTCAAAATCTGAATTTTTCAGGGACCAGTTCAGTTTTGAAGTGGATTTGAAGGGCCTTCAAATTATAAATACCCCACAAATGACCCCACTATAAAAACTGCACCCGTCAAAGTATCCAAAATGACATTCAGTAAGTTTGTTAACCCTTTAGGTGTTTCACAGGAATAGCAGCAAAGTAAAGGAGAAAATTCAAAATCGTAATTTTTTACACTCGCATGTTGTTGTAGACCCAGTTTTTTAATTTTTACAAGTGGTAATAGGAGAAAAAGCCCCCCAAAATTTGTAACCCAATTTCTCTCAATTAAGGAAATACCTCATGTGTGTATGTCAAGTGTTCGGCTGGCGCAGTAGAGGACTCAGAAGGGAAGGAGCGACTATGGGATTTTGGGGACTTTTCGTTAAAATCGGATGTGCAAATAAAAATAAAAAATTCACAAAAATGAAGATTTTCTCCCAAATTTACCATTTTTACAAAAGGTAATGGGAGAAAATGCCCGCCAAAATTTGTAACCCCATCTCTTCTGAGTATGGAGATACCCCATGTTAGGACGTAAAATGCTCTGCTGGCGCACTACAATGCTCAGAAGAGAAGGAGCACCATTGAGCTTTTGGAAAGCGAATTTGTTTGGAATGGTAGTCAGGGGCCATGTGCATTTACAAAGCCCCCCGTGGTGCCAGAACAGTGGACCTCCCACAAGTGACCCCATTTTGGAAACTACACCCCTCACAGAATTTTATAAGGGGTGCAGTTAGTATTTACACCCCACTGGCGTTTGACAGATCTTTGGAACAGTGGGCTGTGCAAATGAAAAATTTAATTTTTCATTTTCACGGACCACTGTTCCAAAAATCTGTCAGACACCTGTGGGTCGTAAATGCTGACTGTACCCCTTATTACATGCTTTTTTCCTATTTTCCCTTGTGAAAATGAAAAATTTAGGGCAACACCAGCATTTTAGTGAAAACTTTTTATTTTTTCATTTTCCCATCCAAATTTAATGAAAATTCGTCAAACACCTATGGGGTGTTAAGGCTCACTATACCCCTTGTCACATTCCGTGAGGGGTGTAGTTTCCAAAATGGGGTCACATGTGGGTATTTATGTTTTTGCGTTTGTCAGAACCGCTGAAAAATCAGCCACCCCAATTTAGGCCTCAAATGTACATAGTGCGCTCTCACTCCTGAGCCTTGTTGTGCGCCCACAGAGCATTTTACGCTTACATATGGGGTATTTCGGTACTCAGGAGAAATTGCGTTACAAATTTTGTGGGTCTTTTTTTCCTTTTACTGCTTGTGAAAATAAAAAGTATGGGGCAACACCAGCATGTTAGTGTAAAAAAAAAAAAATGTTTACACTAACAGGCTGGTGTAGCCTCCAACTTTTCCTTTTCATAAGGGGTAAAAGGAGAAAAAGCCCCCCAAAATTTGTAGTGCAATTTCTCCCGAGTATGGAAATACCCCATATGTGGCCCTAAACTGTTTCCTTTAACTATGACAGGGCTCTGAAGTGAGAGAGCACCATGCGCATTTGAGGACTAAATTATGGATTGCATAGGGGTGGACATAGGGGTATTCTACGCCAGTGATTCCCAAACAGGGTGCCTCCAACTGTTGCTAAATTCCCAGCATGCCTGGACAGTCAGTGGCTGTCCAGAAATGCTGGGAGTTGTTGTTTTGCAACAGCTGGAGGCTCCGTTTTGGAAACACTGCCGTACAATACGTTTTTCATTTTTATTGGGGGGGGGGGGACAGTGTAAGGGGTGTATATGTAGAGTTTTACCCTTTATTATGTGTTAGTGTAGTGTAGTGTAGTGGTTTTAGGGTATATTCGCACTGGCATGTTACGGTGAGTTTCCCGCTAGGAGTTTGCGCTGCGGCGAAAACCTTTACCGCAGGCCAAACTTGAAGCAGGAAACTTACTGTAAACCTGCCTGTGTGAATGTACGTTCACATGGGGGGGGGGGGAAACCTCCAGCTGTTTCAAAACTACAACTCCCAGCATGTACTGACTGAGGAGTTGTACTTTTGCAACAGCTGGAGGCACACTGGTTGGAAAACCTTCAGTTAGGTTCTGTTCCCTAACTCAGTATTTTCCAACCAGTGTGCCTTCAGCTGTTGCAAAACTACAACTCCCAGCATGTACTGACAGACCGTGCATGCTGGGAGTTGTACTTTTGCAACAGCTGGAGGCACACTGGTTGGAAAACCTTCAGTTAGGTTCTGTTACCTAACTCAGTATTTTCCAACCAGTGTGCCTCCAGCTGTTGCAAAACTACAACTCCCAGCATGTACTGATCGCCGAAGCGCATGCTGGGAGATGTAGTTATGCAATAGCTGGAGATATGCAACTACAACTCCCAGCATGCCGAGACAGCTGTTTGGGCATGCTGGGATTTGCAGTTTTGCAACATCTGGAGGGCTACAGTTTATAGACCATTGCCCAGTGATCTCCAAACTGTGACCCTCCAGATGTTGCAAAACTACAAATCCCGGCATGCCCAGACAGCAAAGAGCTGTTTGGGCATGCTAGGAGTTGTAGTTTTGCAAGATCTTGAGGGATACAGTTTAGAGACCACTGTATAGTGGTCCCAAACTGCAGTCCTCCAGCTGTTGCAAAACTACATATTCCAGCATGCCCAAACAGCAAACAGCTTTCTGGGCATGCTGGGAGATGTAGTTTTGCAACATCTGGAGGGCTACAGTTAGAGACCACTGTAGCCCTCCAGATGTTACTAGGCAACTTACCGGCTTCCATAGGATCCAGGGAGCTGTCCTCTTCTGCCACACGACATTGCAGCCCGCCGATCTCTGTCGCCCGCAGCCTCCGGACGGGTAAGTGGACGTCGGCGTTCGGTCCCCTTTGGTTCCCCGTTCTTCCCCGCCTATTGTGGGTGGGCAGGACGGGGAAAACAAAAGTTAACCCCCCCAACCCCCGATCTGCTATTGGTGGTCGCATCTAGACCACCAATAGGAGGGATAGGAGGGGTGGCACCCCTGCCACCTCACTCCTATCCCTTCAGGGGGATCGTAGGTGTCTTAGACAACCGTAATCCCCCTTATATTCCGGGTCACTGGGTCACCATAGACCCGTAATGATCCGGAATCGGTTCAAATCACAAGTGTGAATTCACTTGCGATTTGCGCCGATCGCCGACATGGGGGGGTCTGATGACCCCCCCTAGGATTTTGCACGGGGTGCCTGCTGATCGATATCAGCAGTCACCCCGGTCCGGTCCCCGCCCGGCGCCCGGCGGGGACCGAAATTCCCACGGGCGTATGCATACGCCCTTCGTTCCCAACAGGTTAATGTTATTTAAATTGTCAGTGCTTTACCAAATACTCTACACAATGCACTAATTACATCTTAATCTTCTTTGAAAGTAATTAATTTGTATTTATTTATTTTTTATCCTAACAGTTATCTCAGAATTAGAAAAGGAGATTATCCTATTGCAGCGGGACCACAATGCTGCATTTGATGTAATTAAAAGCCAGCAAAGGAGGATCAAGCAGCAGCAGCGGCTTCTGGATGAGAACATAAGGAAGCTTGAGGAGAAACAAAAAAAGAGGGTGCAGAAGCTGCTGGACCTCCCAAAAAAAGTTAAAGGAGTTGCCTTAGTTTGTTATTTATTTTAATTTTTTTTTACATTTGCTTTAAAAATGTTTTTGGTTAAAAAGTGGGGTTTCTATTTTTGATATTGTTATGTTTTTCACCAATAGAACTGCAGGTAAACGTAATCCAGAAAACGAATGCAGCTCTGATTCATCTCTGTCGAAAATGAGATCCGTTAGGTTCATGAAAAGCAATTCATGAAACAGCAGTCCGGTCTGGTTGTCTTGGTGAACACATAGTGCCTTCTGAACAGACTACAAACTCCGCTTTGCTGTATGACAGTGTCGTGTGGGCGGCGTATTGACCAAATAATTAAATAAGATGTTCAATTATTGGAAAAATCGATAAACTCATTGATTGATAAAAAGATAAATAAATTCATCGATAGATACATAAATAAATAAAATAATATATACAGATATATTTAAATAAATTGATGAATAAACTAGTAAATAAATAAATTAACCCCGTAAGGACCAAGCCCATTTTGGCCTTAAGGACCAGAGCGTTTTTTGCACATCTGACCACTGTCACTTTAAACATTAATAACTCTGGAATGCTTTTAGTTATCATTCTGATTCCAAGAATGTTTTTTCGTGACATATTCTACTTTAACATAGTAGTACATTTTTTTGGTAACTTGCATCCTTTCTTGGTGAAAAATCCCAAAATTTGATGAAAATTTTAAGATTTTGCATTTTTCTAACTTTGAAGCTTTTTGCTTGTAAGGAAAATAGATATTCCAAATAATTTTCTTTTGATTCACATTTACAATATGTCTACTTTATGTTTGCATCATAAAATTGACGTGTTTTTTACTTTTGGAAGACATCAGATTGCTTCAAAGTTCAGCATCAATTTTCCAATTTTTCACAACATTTTCAAACTCGATATTTTTCAGGGACCAGTTCAGTTTTGAAGTGGATTAGAAGGGTCTTAAAATTAAAAATACCCCACAAATGACCCCATTATAAAAAATATACCCCCCAAAGTATTCAAAATGACATTCAGTCAGTGTTTTAACCCTTTAGGTGTTTCACAGGAATAGGAGCAAAGTGGAGGAGAAAATTCAAAATCTTCATTTTTTACACTCACATGTTCT
Organism: Hyla sarda; assembly: GCF_029499605.1. Taxonomy (NCBI): domain Eukaryota; kingdom Metazoa; phylum Chordata; class Amphibia; order Anura; family Hylidae; genus Hyla; species Hyla sarda. The sequence continues at coordinate 32,787,864 of NC_079189.1, forward strand.
TGTAGACCCAATTTTTGAATTTTTGCTAGTGGTAAAAGGGGAAAATTTTTACTTGTTTTTGTAGCCCAATTTCTCTCGAGTAAGCACATATGTCTATGTAAAGTGTTCGGCGGGCGCAGTAGAGTGCTCAGAAGGGAAGGAGCGACAAGGGGATTTTGAAGTGAACATTTTTCTGAAATGGTTTTAGGAAGCCCCTAGGGTGTCAAAACAGCAAAAATAAAAAAATAAAAACACATGGCATACCATTTTGAAAACTAGACCCCTCGGGGAATGTAACATGGGATAAAGTGAGCCTTAATACCCCACAGCTGTTTCATGACTTTTGCAAATGTAAAAAAAAAAAAAAAAAATTGGACCTAAAATGCTTGTTTTCCCCAAGATTTTACATTTTTAAATAGGGTAATATCAGAAAATACCCCCCAAAATTTGAAGCCCAATTTCTCCCGATTCAGAAAACACCCCACATGGGGGTGAAAAGTGCTCTGCTGGCGCACTACAGGTCTCAGAAGAGAAGGAGTCACATTTGGCTTTTTGGAAGCAAATTTTGCTCTGGGGGCATGCCACACTTAGGAAGCCATAGGGGTGCCAGAACAGCAAAAAAAAAAAAAAAAACACATGGCATACTATTTTGGAAACTAGACCCCTCGGGGACAAGGGGTTAAGTGAACCTTTATACCCCACAGGTGTTTCACGACTTTTGCATATGTTAAAAAAAAATAAAAAATTACCTAAAATGCTTGTTTTCCCAAAAACTTTACATTTTTAAAAAGGGTAAAAGCAGAAAATACCCCTCAAAATTTTAATCCCAATTTCTCCCGAGTACAGCGATACCCGATATGTGACCCTAAACTGTTGCCTTGAAATACGACAGGGCTCCAAAGTGAGAGTGCCATGCGCATTTGAGGCCTAAATTAGGGACTTGCATAGGGGTGGACATAGGGGAATTCTACGCCAGTGATTCCCAAACAGGGGGCCTCCAGCTGTTGTAAAACTCCCAGAATGCCTGGACAGTCAGTGGCTGTCTGGTAATACTGGGAGTAGTTGTTTTGCAACAGCTGGAGGCTCCGTTTTAGAAACAGTGGCGTACCAGACGTTTTTCATTTTTATTGGGGAGGGGAGGGGGGCTGTGTAGGGGTAAGTGTATATGTAGTGTTTTTTACTTTTTATTTTATTTTGTGGTAGTGTAGTGTAGTGTTTTTAGGGTACAGTCGCACGAGCGGGGGTTCACAGTAGTTCCTCGCTGGCAGTTTGAGCTGCGGCAGAAAATTTGCCGCAGCTCAAACTTGCAACCGGATACTTACTGTAAACCTCCGCCCATGTGAGTGTACCCTGTACATTCACATTGGGGGGGAACATCCAGCTGTTGCAAAACTACAACTCCCAGCATGCGCTGACAGACTGTACATGCTGAGAGATTTAGTTTTGCAACAGCTGGAGGCACACCGGTCCTGAAACACTGAGTTAGGTAAAAAAAAAAACTGAGTTCCACAACCAGTGTGCCTTCAGCTGTTGCAAAACTACAACTCTCAGCAGTCACCGACAGCCAACGGGCATGCTGGGAGTTGTAGTTATGCAACCAGCAGATGCACCACTACAACTCCCAGCATGCACTTTAGCTGTTTGTGCAAGCTGGAAGTTGTAGTTATACAACACCCGAAGGTACACTTTTCCATAGAAAAAATGTGCCTCTAGCTGTTGCAAAACTATAAGTCCCAGCATGCCCATAAGGGAATGCTGGGAGTTGTGGTGGTCTGCCTCCGGCTGTTGCATAACTACAGCTCCCAGCATGCCCTTTTTGCATGCTGGGAGATGTTGCTAAGCAACAGCAGGAGGCTGTCACTCAGCTCCAACTGCTGCTCCCCAGGTCAGTCCCTCGCGGCCGCCGCTCCTGGGGCCCCGATTCCAACAGGGATGCCGGGGATCGGGGTCCCCAGCTCCCAGAGTCTTCTTCCCGCACCCGCTCACGTCCTCCGGAAGAGGGGCGGAGCAGGTTGCGGGAGTGACACCCGCAGCAGGGGCCCTGATTGGTCGACCAGTAAACCGGCCGACGAATCAGGGCGATCGTGAGGTGGCACCAGTGCCACCTCATCCCCGCTGGCTATGGCTGTTCGGGGCCGTCAGAGACGGCCCCGAACAGCCTGTAATTCCGGGTCACCGGGTCACTGGAGACCCGATTGACTCGGAATCCGCCGCAGATCGCTGGGCGGAATTGCCCAGCGATCTGTGGCCATCGCCCACATCGGGGGACATAATGACCCCCCTGGGCGATATGCCACGATGCCTGCTGAACGATTTCAGCAGGCATCCGGCTCTGGTCCCCAACTGGCTAGCGGTAGGGACCGGATTTCCCACGGGCGTATGGATACACCCTGTGTCCTTAAGGAATCGGAATGCAGGGCGTATCCATACGCCCTGTGTCCTGAAGAGGTTAATCAATAAACTAATAAATAAATTAATGATTAAAAATAGAAATAAATTCATCAACAAATAAAAAAAAAAGACATTAATCAACGATTAGAAAAAATAAATAAATATATATATATATATATATATATATATATATATATATATATACAGTGTATATAAATAAATAAATATAAAAAAAATTGCTAAAAAACAACGGTTTTATTGGAGGGAGAGCCAAGGAGAGGGATTGACAAGGGGGCCCTTCAGCACCCAGAACCGTCGGCGGGGGCCAAGAAGTTGCCGCCGATCCAGGACTATTTCAATGAATATGAGTCTGTCCATGGAGTCTGTGTACAGACGGGTCCGCTTGTCTGTGACCACCCCACCTGCTGTGCTGAATGTCCGCTTAGACAGTACGCTGGAGGGGTGGCAAGACCGTAACTCCAATGCATACTGAGCGAGCTCGTGGCAGGTTTCCAGCCTGGCAACCCAGTACTCCATGGGGTCGTCGGTACTCATGATGTCGGAAGCACCAACGGACCCCATGTAGTCTGCCACCATGCAGGCCAGCTGCCGGTGGTGACTGCTGCTGCTACTGGGTTGCGCAGGCTGGTAGAAAAGCCTCATCTCACCCATAAGGTCCCCTGCTCGGCTGGTGCTGCTGGCTCCAGCCACCTGCTAGGTGAGATAGATGGGGAGAACTGGAGGCCGGGGAGTTGCCTCCTCCAACCAACTGATGAGACAGGACTGCAGTTCCTCCATCCTGTCCTGCTTCCGGCTGGCTGGGATGAGCTGCTCAAGTTTCCCCTTGCAGTGGGGGGTCTAAAAGGGTGGCCAACCAATACTCATCCTCTCCTTAATGTCCCTGATCTGGGGGTCCATCCTGAGGCATTACAGGATGTGGGCAGCCATGGGGAAGAGGACATCCTGCTGTGACTCTTCGTGGCTGCCCAGGACCATGACCTCTTGGTCCTCCTGCTGCTGTCGCTGCTGCTCCCAGTGGGAGCTGCCCCACCTCCGGACTAATGGTGCCCCCAAAACTGTCTCTCCCTCCTAACCAGGCCCAGACTCCAGGACGGCAAAAGGACTCTTCCTCCTCCTCCTCCTCCTCATCTTGGGTCTGGTCTTGGTGGAGCAGTGCTGCCTCCTCTTGCTCCACCAAGGCACTCTCCCCAGCTTTGAGCAGGTAATCTTGTTCCCTGTCCAGCAGGAACACTATGGGGAGCATGTCATTGAGGCCGACATGCTCCCCGCTGACCATCTTGGTCGCCTGCCTGTGGTAGACCTGCTGTATCTGCCCCTACTCCAAATTAGTGATGTAGGGAAGTTGGTGTGATGGCCTTGGAGTGCTTTGTTCAAGCAGGTACTCCCTCACCACCCTTCGCTGCCCACAACCTCTCCAGCATGGGGAGGGTGGAGTTCCACCGCGTCACGCTGTCCACAATCAGCCTGTGAGGGGACAGGCTGTTGTTTCGCTGCAATTTGTATGGGGACGCAGCGGCTGTTGGGGAGCGTCGGAATTGGCTGACAATGTTCTGTAGCCTTTGCACCATGTCACTCAACCTTGGATATATGCACAGGAATTTCTGTACCACAAGATTGAGGAAATGTGCCAGGCAGGGCACGTGGGTAAGACTGCCAGCATGGAGGGCGGTCAGTATGTTGCTGCCATTCTCACAGACAACCATACCTGCTTTTAGCCTGCGGGGTGTCAGCCACTTCTGGATCTGAGCCTCTAGTGCGGCCAGAACATCAGGTCCAGTGTGTCTCCCTTCCCCTAAGCTCACAAACTGGAGCACAGCCTGGCAGCGCACGTGCCCCACACTTGCATAGCTACGGGGACGCTTGCTGGGGGGCTCAGCAGCCATGGAGACAGTGGCTTGCTGGAGAGCTGCAGTTCTCCCCTGGACACCCCGAAGCGGCGCCACAAATTCAGATGCCACCGATCCCTTCCCGGCGCCTCGGAGCGAAACTCAATGGGCAGTAAAATTAAGATATCGTCCCTGCCCATGTCTGCTGGTCATACCATCCATTGTCAGATGCACCCTGTTGCTGACAGCGTGATCCAGCAACAGGGATACATTCTGCACAATGTCATGTTGAAGGGCAGGGAATTCGGTCCTGGTAAAGAAATGGCGGCTGGGGATATGCCATCTGGGTTAGGCCTGCTCCAACATCTGCCTGAATGAATTGCTGTCCAGAGGATTGAAAGGCAGCAGATGTTGGGCAATAACCCTTGCCAGGAGCCCATTGAGTGAACACACGCGCCGGTCCCCGGGGGGAGGTAAGGCGCCATGCATTCAAACACATTAGCAACCGACGGCTTGCACCGGACGGCAGTGGAGGACGTAGAGGAGGGTGCAGTGGAGGCAGAGGTCTGGCTGCCGGTACCTGTACCTCTACGAGAGGGAGCAGGGGAGTGGGAATGCATGACTGGAGGAGGTTGGGGAGTCTGCAGTACAGTGGCAGGAGCTTGATTGATGGGCCGCGTCATTGTTCCGCTCACTGAACAGACGGAGCAGAGCGATGACGATGCCCGTCAATTAAGCGGAGGGGGCGTCGCTCCCGGCTGAAGAATGGGAGTTGGTGAGAAGAGCTCCCCGCCCAGGTGACTATTTACGGCGGCGGCGGTGACTAGTTTATAACTTGATATCTTCACCATCCCTGGGGGCAGGAGCGTCCCCCGGGAATGGTGAAAATAAAGATTTTACCCTATATAACGCTTTGCCAAGCGTTATATAGGGTAAAATCTGATGATTGGTTCGCTTTAAAACTAATGCTGATAAACTTTTTTTTTTTTTTACACACCAAAGACAAAGACAATTTTGCAAATACGGACGCAGACACTACTAACTACACCAACTAAACAATTAAAACCTAAAGCTAAAAACTAAAGCTAATAAACTTTTTTTTTTCTTTTTTACACAGACACTAAACTAAAACTCTAAAACACCCCTAAAGCCTACTATACCTAAACTAACTAGCTCAATTCCCTACACGAGGACCTATCTACTAAGCTAAACTATTCTATCTAACACTATCTAATTTCTGGATAATTTGTTTTTAAAAAAGCACTTGAAAGCCCACAGACAATATTCAAGCTCCCCCCCCAAAAAACCACCACATGAAACTGCAAAGGGACTGCTGCTGGGAGCAATCTTATATAGTGAAGGGGTGGGCAACTATCCTATTGGTTGCTAGGGATGTTGCTAACCAATGACAACTGTATTTGCATCATTCTCATTGGCCTACAAGCTAAAAGAAGGGAGGGATCAGTGTCATCAAAGTGACGATATTCGCGAATATGCGCATACGAAATATTTGCGTGCCAGTCTCAGACAGTAAATAATATTGGAGCCTTCTTTAGACCACAAGCTGGAAGCAGGGCGGGATGATCACTGTGATGTGTATTGTGGAAAAAAAAATGAACATTCGTAGCGCTATATTCGCAATATTCGTGAAATCGCGAAGTTGCGATATTCCCGATAAAAATTTACATTGCGAATATTCGCGCGCAACACTACTTATCACTAACCACAGAAATGTCCTGCCTCGGCCAAGGATTGGCAGAGGGGCAGTGTGGGCGGGATTAAAAACTTCAGTGACAGTGTACCCCTTTAAGTCCAGACCTGGCTTCAGTCAAAAAAAAAAAAAAACAACAGTTAAAGGATGTACAGTGGTCCCTCAACATACGATGGTAATCCGTTCCAAATGGACCATCGTTCGTTGAAACCATCGTATGTTGAGGGATCCGTGCAATGTAAAGTATAGGACAGTGGTCTACAACCTGCGGACCTCCAGATGTTGCAAAACTACAACACCCAGCATGCCCGGACAGCCAACGGCTGTCCGGGCATGCTGGGTGTTGTAGTTTTGCAATATCTGCAGGTCCGCAGGTTGAAGACCACTGGTACAGGAAGTTGTACTCACCTGTCCCTGCCGCTCCGGACCGTCACCGCTGCCCTGGATGTTGCCGACCATCGCTGTCGTCGGGTTCCCGGGGTGTCCCCGATGCTCCGTTAAGGCCTCTGCTTCCCCGGCATCCGCGCGCTCCGTCGCCGCCATCACGTCGCTATTGGATGACGGGACGGCGTGCGCAGCGACATGATGACGTAGATAGAGAGCGCCGACGATGCAGGGGATCCCGAAGAGGACGCGCCGGAGCCCCGAGGACAGGTAAGTGATCGTCAGCGGAGCTCACGGGGCACCGTAAACGTCTATCCGGTGGCAGCTGAAGCAGTCTGCGCTGCCGGATAGCCGTTTATGCGATGGCCCCGACACACAAAAGCATCGTATGTTGATGCTGCCTCTGAGAGGCCATCACATGTTGAAATTATCATATGTCGGGGCCATCGTAGGTCGAGGGGTCACTGTACAGTATTTCAAGAGGCAATGTCCATCTTTCACCCCTTACAACATATTCACATAGGGACAGTGCAAAACAGTTCTGCACAAGGGAATAAACTTTTTTTTCCAGTCCCAGAAACACAGAAGTTTCCGAGACTGAAGAAGCAGCCCCCCCCATAGAATGCAGGTGTTAAACAGAGATCGCGAGGGGTCCCAGCAGCAGGACCCCGCCATCAGACATCTTATCCCCTATCCTTTGGATAGGGGATAAGATGTATTTGTCCGGAATACCCCTTTAATACAGGGGATGTACAAGTGTCTGTTTTATGTTCAGCAAAATAGAATTTAATAGTGAGAAATGAAAACAGTTTTTTTCTGTGAGTGATATTTGAAAAAAAAAAAAAAAAACATGCAATCAAAAATGTAATAAAAATGTGTCCTCAAGGGTTGAAGTCGACAAGGGAACCAATGAATACATAATAATGGATCTGGTCAGGGAGACCTACTTGTAAAACAAAGATATTTCATTGACTCTTTCTGAGAGGTCACAACAACTGGTGAACAGGTGATAAATGTCTAATTGCAGGGGGACAGTGACTGTGCAATCATCCTGATCCTCAATTCTTTGATTATGGGACTGACTTAAATTTTTTTTTCGCCGTATAAGACGCACGTTTTCTTCCCCAAAACTGGGGGGGGGGGGGGGGGGGGAAGTCGGTGCGTCTTATACGGCGAATACAACCCTATCGCGGCGGTCCCTGCGGCCATCAACGGCCGGGACCCGCGGCTAATACAGGACATCACCGATTGCGGATAATTCCGCAGCACACAGATAAAGTGCAAAAAGGTAAGTGATTTATTCCATAATAGAAAGTGTTTTCACAGCAAGCGACGTTTCGACCAGGCTCACCCAGTCTTTTTCAAGCAGTGCACATTCAAAGGGTATACACACATACCTCCACCCCTTAATCAAAACAGCATTCTCTGCAGATGTGTACAGTTGATATCTTATTAAAGGAGTACTCCGGTGCACACTTTTTTCATTTTATCCCGTCCGGGCTGCAAAATAAAAGAAAACACACTTTATCTTACCTGCCAACGAGCCCCCGGTGCTCCGGTACAGGTGATCGGTCCCCGAGCTGTATTCTTCTTACTTCCTGTTAGCCCGGCACGTCACACGGAGCTTCAGCCTATCACCGGCCGCAGCGATGTCCCGCCTCTGCCAGTGATAGGCTGAAGCTCCGTGTGACGTGCCGGACTAACAGGAAGTAAGAAGAATACAGCCCGGGGACCGAACGCCTGTACCGGAGCATCGGGGGCTCGTTGGCAGCTAAGATAAAGTGTGTTTTCTTTTATTTTGCAGCCCGGACGGGATAAAATGAACAAAGTGTGCACCGGAGTACTCCTTTAATGTTTTGTGGCAGTATTTGCTTTTATATTGTTTTTAATTCACTGGCACTTTATACTATGTATTTTATAATATCTAATGCACAATATGCACTTTGTATACATATGAATTTTTTAATAATTTTGATGTTTTTTTTACTCTAATTATGTAATTGTGGCACTTTGGTACCTACTAATTGGTACCCTTATTTATATGTGGGTATATCGACTGCTTGAAAAAGATTGGGTGAGCCTGGTCGAAATGTCGCTTGCTGTGAAAACACTTTCTAATTTGGAATAAATCACTTACCTTTTTGCACTTTATCTATCTATCTATCTATCTATCTATCTATCTAAACAAAGAATAAGTTGGACAGCACTATTGATTCCAGGTGCAGGCTGCTGGGCTAAATATACAGCAACAGGAGAATACAGCAGCACACTGCTAGCACAAAGATATAGATAAAACATGAGTATATAGATATAACATGAGAAGCTATTCAGCTATGGTGCAGTAAATGAAAGTATAAAATTGTGAAGTAATGAAATAGTGAGATACTTAGCTTGCAATTTGGCGGCCAAATAGCTTTGACCGTCCCACCACAGTAAGGTGATCTCATTGGGACGGAATCAATAGTGCTGGCCAACTTATTCTTTGTTTGTATTACATATATGGGGGAGCGGCTACCTCCATGTTGGTTCTTGCACCCCACCCACCTCTATCAGGTGTATATAAGGTGATTTGGATGTTCCAGATCCTGCAATGCCTGCTGCTCTATTCACACAGAGGCATATTCAGGGTCCGTCCAAATGAGATCACCTTACCATGGTGGGACGGTCCAAGCTATTTGGCCGCCAAATTGCAAGCTAAGTATCTCACTATTTCATTACTTCACAATTTTATACTTTCATTTACTGCACCATAGCTGAATAGCTTCTCATGTTGTATCTATATACTCATATTTTATCTACATCTTTGTGCTAGCAGTGTGCTGCTCTATTCTCCTGTTGCTATATATATATATATATATATATATATATATATATATATATATATAGTTGTAGAAGAAGAACAGCACAACCAATGGAAGAAAAATATCGTAGGGGAGTGCACGCAGCTCCTGGATCCTTGGTTAGGGGATCATCTTTCAAACAGAAGAAAAAGTCTTGTCCACAGCACCAAAATTCATGAAAAAAATGTGTGTTTTATTCCATAAAAGGTGTCAATACAACAGCGACGTTTCAGTCAGCTCAACCTGACCTTTCTCAAGCATCCCACAACCAGTGCTAACCATATCTTTATAGGAGTACCAATTACAAATGGTACTAATCAATGTGCAAAATCAATCATTAAATAAAGTGCAAATGCATAGTGTAAACAATACAAAAAATATATAGACATAAGTTACAGAGTACAAAACCATGAAAAATACATAAGTGAAACTTGTACACAATATAGTGCAATAAATACATTAAGATAAACACTAGTCTCGTGTGGCTAGATCTACTTGCCACACGAGACACTCTGAGAACGAGGCGCGCATGCGCTGTTGTTACTTCCTGATGCCGAATACTGTAGCAGCGTGGATATACTTTGTCATCCGGTGAGTGTGTGTTCCCCCACCTTTTTAACCCTGTATGTTTCACTACACATGTGTGTCACTTTATTAATTAAACACAATTAGTGTTTATCTTAATGTATTTATTGCACTATATTGTGTACAAGTTTCACTTATGTATTGTTACGCCTAGCGCTCCGGGTCCCCGCTCCTCCCCGGAGCGCTCACGGCGTCTCTCTCTCCGCAGCGCCCCGGTCAGTCCCGCTGACCGGGAGCGCTGCACTGTCATGGCCGTCGGGGATGCGATTCACACAGCGGGACGCGCCCGCTCGCGAATCGCATCCCAGGTCACTTACCCGTCCCGGTCCCCTGCTGTTATGTGCTGGCGCGCACGGCTCCGCTCTCTAGGGCGCGCGCGCCAGCTCTCTGAGACTTAAAGGGCCAGTGCACCAATGATTGGTGCCTGGCCCAATTAGCTTAATTGGCTTCCACCTGCTCCCAGACTATATCTGATCACTGCCCCTGCACTCCCCTGCCGGATCTTGTTGCCTTAGAGCCTTGAGAAAGCGTTTACTGTGTTTGTCCTTACTGTGTACTTGACCTCCTGCTATTTCCACATTGACTACGATCCTTGCTGCCTGCCCCGACCTTCTGCTACGTCCGACCTTGCTCCTGTCTACTCCCTTGTACCGCGCCTATCTTCAGCAGTCAGAGAGGTTGAGCCGTTGCTAGTGGATACGACCTGGTTGCTACCGCCGCTGCAAGACCATCCCGCTTTGCGGCGGGCTCTGGTGAAAACCAGTAGCAGCTTAGAACCGGTCCACTAGCACGGTCCACGCCAATCCCTCTCTGGCACAGAGGATCCACCTTCTGCCAGCCGAATCGTGACATGTATTTTTCATGGTTTTGTACTCTGTAACTTATGTCTATATATTTTTTGTATTGTTTACACTATGCATTTGCACTTTATTTAATTATTGATTTTGCACATTGATTAGTACCATTTGTAATTGGTACTCCTATAAAGATATGGTTAGCACTGGTTGTGTGATGCTTGAGAAAGGTCAGGTTGAGCTGACTGAAACGTCGCTGTTGTATTGACACCTTTTATGGAATAAAACACACGTTTTTTTCATGAATTTTGGTGCTGTGGACAAGACTTTTTCTTCTATATATATATATATATATATATATATATATATATATATATATATATATATATATATACACCATATGTATCCTTGCAAAACAGTTGGAGGATAGTTACCCAGAACTTTCATCTATTTTTTATAATTTAGCCTTGTCTTTCTCCGTTCAGCTACAAACATTTTTGTTTGTTTAGTAAACATAGAAACGAGAGACAGACTGGCACTGCTACTGCATACACCTGTGGGATGTTTCATCAATAGACACCCTCTTGCAGTGTACCTTCGTAAGCAGTGAGTGGTGGTGCAAAACGTATTCAGACATGAAGAGAAAGTCCGTGATATCCAATTATGCAAAGAAAAGAACAAGTGCACTCACCACAGTTGTTGCTTCATCTGTATATTTTATTCAGAATTCGTGGAACAAAGAACAGTGCAGGGAGGTGACAAGTGGAGGATGTGAGCTCTACAGGTAGTTCTATTCTTTTTGAATTTTCTTTCTGTTTGACCACAGTGTCCTTTCTGCCATTTTAGGAACTTTTCAGAGTAGGATAGGTTTACTACAGTGATTTGCTTGTACTCTGGACAGTTCCTAAAATGGACTGGGGTGTCAGCAGAGAGCACTGTGGTCAGACATAAAGGAACTTCAAAAAGAAAAGAACTTCCTGTGGAGCATACAGCAACTGATAAGTACTGGAAGGATTTAAATTTTTAAATAGAAGTAATTTAAAAATCTGTTTAATTTTCTGGGACCAGTTGATTTTATTTTTATTTTTTTCCAGTGGAGTACCACTTTAAGCATTTAATATTACAAATGCACCAGAATTCTGTAGTAATTTCTGTGGAAATACTCACTGACCCATGGTGTCATTATGACTGGCACACTATGCAAACAGTCCACTGGTCTCTCCCACAGGGCATTGTATGCTAGATCTATCAGCAAGGTGTCTGGCCTGCTGTTGTTTTACAATACTTTCTCATCGGAAAAGTGTTGTACATCGGAGTAAATAAGTTACTTTTTGGGGTGACTGTAAAGCTTAGTCTATGTTTTCTTGCACATTCGTAGGTAACAGAAAAAGTGTAAAAGTAACTTTTGTATGGGAAGCTTACAGTATTGCCAACCAGACCCCCTTCCCCCAGCCATCCATAGTCTAATGACCCCACCACCTCCTGACTCTACACCGGTAGATGATATTGTTGGATGAATAGGTCAGTCATGTTGCATTTCTTTCCACCCTACCTTATTGTTCAAGGAGGGATATGCCAGTGCCAGAGCAGTCAAACCTTTACTGTGGAGAGGTCAGGAGAGATGATTGTTGGCCAATACCTTTACATTTCTGGTGGGACATGTGGACCCAGTCATCAATGGACGTAGACTGTAAAGTAGTTGTCTCATATTAATAAGCCTTCCTTAAAACAAACAAACGGGCTGACAACCAGCTAATGGATATTGGGCCAACAAGCCCAACTTTAAGGGGCCAGCTATGTAATACATAAATGGGCTGAAGATGTTGTCTTTCCTTTCTAGCTCATAGAATGCCGCTACAGTGGGTGACTTCCCTTCATGATGCCCAAAGGCCCTTTTAGGGTGTATAGAAAGGAGCTGTCAAAGTGATACAATCCTTTTAACTTTATTGGGCTAAAAAAAAGTCCTAGTTTAGAGGGACAGGGCCTGTATAAACCTGGGAACCCTACTACAGTCATGTGACAGAGTAGTTGGCCCTGTTCTGAGTACTGCACATAATTTACATAGGAGGTGATTGGGTCCATAATGGGGGGGGGGGGGGGGTTACAAAAAGAACATGAATGGTTGTCTGTCAGTCATCTATGAGGCTGAAGGTAGATGGGGGGGGGGGGGGTATTAGAAAACCCCTGGCTGTAACATCCATCAAGAAAACTAATCCTGTCCCTGCCCTTGTAGCTGAAATAGTAATATTTGTTGTCCACCATCATCTCTCCATGTAAATCACATTCCGGAAATGTAAAATGTACTTTTAAATAAAATGTTTGCAGAAATCTGAATTGTATTTTTATAATTTTTTTGTAAGACGGGTCTAGAACTATTGTCCCCCCCAGGTCTTAAAAACGTCAGACACTTGAATTCTCAGGAATATGCTGAAGCCTTGTTATTATTCGCCGGTGATCTATTCATCCAGGCAAACGTGTCCCTGCGGGAAACTCAAGATTTCATTTAGCATTTTAAACTATTCAGTTGCCTCAGAATCGGAATATGTGCCCCGCTCCATGGTTGTGAACCTGGTGAGGTGGAACAAATTAGACATTTTTTTTATCAGTTTTTAATGTAAATAATACTGGCCGGAGGGAGGGGACTGGGGTAAACTGCATTAAAATTTCTATTATTTGAAATTACTTGTAGTGTTACCAACTATACATTATGCATTCTGCAGAAATGAACCATGACATTTGCTGAAGATGACTTTCCAACACCCTCAGGGGCGTGGTCATATTCAAGTAGCTCAGGGGCGGGGTCATATTCTGCATAACTACAGGATATAACATTTTTTATATGTTGCTGAGTACCTGGTAAAAATTTTTTATTAATATTATCTACCCCAATCTCCCACATCTCCCAGTCTCATAACTTTTGGTGCCCCACTCATCTCCACCCATTCCTACTTATGGTACTGTCTCCAAATGACCTGCCCGCTTAGCCAATCATTGGCTAAGGCGAGGTGCAAATGCAGTGGTCAGTTCCTGGGAAAAGAGTATGTGAACTCACTCATGATTTCCACTTAAAGGGGTATTCCGCCCCTAGACATTTTATCCCCTATCCAAAGGATAGGGGATAAGATGTCAGATCGCCGCGGTCCCGCTGCTGGGGACCCCCGGGATCCCCGCTGCGGCATCGTGCTATCATTACAGCACAGAGCGAGTTCGCTCTGTGCGTAATGACGGGCGATACAGGGGACGGAGCCGCGTGACGTCATGGCGCCGCCCCTCGTGACATCACGGCCCGTCCCCTTAATGCAAGTCTATGGGAGGGGGCGTGACGACCGCCACGCCCCCTCCCATAGACTTGTATTGAAAGGGGCAGGCCGTGACATCACGAGGGGCGGAGCTGTGACGTAACGATGCTTCGGCCCCTGTACCGCCCATCATTTCGTGCAGAGCGAACTCACTCTGTGCTGTAATGATAGCGCGGTGCCGCAGCGGGGATCCCAGGGGTCCCCAACAACGGCACCGCGGCGATCTGACATCTTATCCCCTATCCTTTGGATAGGGGATAATATGTCTAGGGGCGGAATACCCCTTTAAGGACTGGTCCTGCAGTAACTCTGCTAATGGGAATGGTGTTCCTGCTGTGGAAAAAGTGCAGGAACTCCGTTCCCATACGTTCCTTGAGTCCTAGTGAAATGTATACAAAAAAACAGGGTTAGCAATCTTGTATTTGAAAAATTTTTAGTTGCCAAATTTTAGCTTAACTACTTTTTTTTGTTTTCATGTGTCCCTTAACCCCTTAGGCTAGGTTCCCACTGCGGAATCTCCGGGCAGAAAGTTTCAGCCAGGAGATTCCGAGTGCGGCCTGAATCAGTCGGCGCTAGGACCGTGCGGATACTGCAGTCTCCATTAGACTGCGATGTGTTCCACGAATATTTCTGCCTGGAGAATGAGCAACGCCATTCTTCAGGTGGAAATTTCCAAGCGGATTTTCCATTCACAAATTCCGGAGTGTGAATTTGTGAACGGAAACCCATTCACTACACTATACATTTTAGCAAGCGGAATTCCTGCCTGCAATTTCAAAGCGGAATTGCAGGCGGAAATTCCATAGTCTGAACCCAGCCTTAAAGACTCAGGATTTTTCCGTTTTTTCACTTTCATTTTTTTTACTCTTCACCTTCTAAAAATCATAACGCTTTCCGTTTTCCACCTACAGACCTATATGAGGCTTGTTTTATGTGCTACCAATTTTATTTTGTAATGACATCAGTCCTTTCATCTATGGCGGAACCAAAAAATGTTTATTTGTGGGGCAAAATTGACAAAACAAAAACAAAATGCCATTTTGTAACTTTTGGGGGCTTCTGATTCTACGCAGTGTAATTTTCGATAAAATTGACACCTTATCTGTAAGTCTATTCAATTAAAATGATATCCAACTGATATAGGTTTGATTTTGTTTTACTTGTTAAAAAATGATAACTTTTTGCACAAAAATTTGTACATTTAAAATCTTCTGATCC
Source organism: Hyla sarda (assembly GCF_029499605.1). Lineage (NCBI taxonomy): Eukaryota > Metazoa > Chordata > Amphibia > Anura > Hylidae > Hyla > Hyla sarda. The sequence continues at coordinate 32,802,912 of NC_079189.1, forward strand.
CTATAACTTTTTTATTTTTCTGTATATGGGGGATGTGTGATGGCTCATTTTTTGTGCCGTGTTCTGCAGTTTTTATCAGTATTTTTGTTTTCATGGGACTTTTTTGATCTCTTTTTATACATATTTTTTAGGGTCCACAAGATGACCAAAAATACACAATTTTTGACAATTTATTTACGTATATATACACCATTGAACGTGCAGTTTAATTAACTTTATATTTTTTCAGTTCAGGCATTTATGCACGCATTGATACCACATATGTTTATGTTTATTTTTATGGGAAAAGTTTTTAATGGGAAAAGGGGGGATTCAAAATTTTATTTGGGAAAAAGTTAATTCACATTTATTATTATTATTTATTTATTTTTTACACCATTTTTTAGTCCCCAAAGGGGACTATTACATGCAATCCTTGGATTCCCTACACTGTTCAATGCTATGCCATAGCATTGCCGGGAATTATTTTTTATTTTTATTTTAGATGCCGGAATTAACTTTGACAGTGGCGTCTAAGGGGTTAATGCTGGGCATCATCATGATTGATGATGTCTGGAATTAGACATAGGTCCAGGCGACTGATGTCAGCCATCAGCACCATCAGCTCCTGAGCCCGCGTCATAGAAGGGAAGTTGGCGCAGGGCGTACATCACGTATCCTTAAGAGGGTTAAATAGAATTTATCTCTACTTCGTGGACTCCTAGAAGTCACACATGGGGAAATAAATTGGGGTTATCAGTAGTCACAGCTGAATTTACAGCTTGTCACTGTAGTCAAGGGATGAGGCATTATCTTCAGTTTGACACTTTAAATCTTAATTTTTGTAAGTATTTTCATACAGAAATTCATCAAGTTAGTTGTTTGCTTTATTACATTCTGCTGCTTTCGGCAAGAGATTCTTCTGCTCTCGCTTAGGGTCATACTTAATTTTACATTAGCAATCAAGTCAAGTGTTAAGGTGGAAACAGCAGCGGCGAGTAAGAAACAGCAGGGAAATGAGAGAAAATGTGGAGAGATGTATATATTTTGTGTTTACTTGTTATTTTTATACTTTGACTTTAAACTTTTACTTTGAACCCTAAATGGGCACTGTCAGATACAAAAACTTTTCATATGTTGTGAAGCATGTATAACCAATAGGTTTTGCAATTGTTTTCATTAGAAAATTTGAAGTATTTCATACTGAGAAAGCCAGTCAAACAACTGCCCCCCCCCCTGCCTGCTTGGACACATACTAGTCCTGCTGTGTCCATGCATCATCACCTATGTCATGGACACACTTCCTTGATTGACAGCTGTGAGTGCAGGGCTCAGAGCTGGAGGAAAAATCCTCCCACTGTCAGCTTGTGTCCCGCTACTGTCAGTGAGGACAAGCTGGGAGTTGTAGTTTTGCTAATGCTAGGGGAGATGTGGGTAGACAGCATACTGAGGGAGGGGGCGGAGACCTGCACAGTGAGGCCACACCCCCTATCTTTGAGAGTCAGACTTGTGAGCTAAATTAAAAGTGTAATAAAAAAATAAATAAAGGTGCTAGACACATAAAAATAGATTTATATGGTCAAGATTAGGTATTGAGTGATATATTAAAAAAAATGTTTTTTTTGTTGGATCTGACAGGTACACTTTAAGGTTTCTTAAAGTGTAAAGAAAAAATATGCATATATATATATATATGTGCGTGGTGGAGGAGAGGACACTGTCTTGTGGGAGTGTAGGGTGTTTAGGGTGTCGTTGTGCAGGATAATTAAGGGCGCTGTTAACCCTTGTCACTCGTGACGCCAGTGTTAGGGTTAAATACTGTGTTTCTTGATAGGCCTATTACCACCCTTCCCAAAAGCAATAGGTGATGCAGAAAATAAAGGATTGTCCACAACCGCTGTTAACTGAAAACTTGCAGGAACTTTTACTGAGGAATTTCTGTGCATGAAGTAACAGTAACAGTCCAGATAACAGAGTCTCGTTACATCATGCTTAAGCAGCGATTGACAGTCGGTTGGGATCATATAAGCCCAATTTGGCTTGGGAAGAATTGTATAGCAGAGATCCGCTGGATTTAGGGGAGTAATTAGGTCCAGTGATCTTGCGATGAGTAGCGGGGAATTGCTTAGTATATCCGCTATGCTATAGGCCTAGGCCGCAAGGCTTTGGCCTGGTAATTAGTCTTGTAAGCTGCGGAGGTCCTACCTCTTCCAGAGTCAGCAACCCAAGAGAGGGATCAAGATGGCGCGGGTCCCTTATATGGGCAGGGGCCTGCCATTTTGGATTGGTCCATAACGACTGTCACTCACCGTTACAGTGCATTGTTGGTGAATACGTCATGGGAACCTCCAAAGGTCCTGTAGCAAAACCATAGAGTTTCAACCTGAACACATGACCCGCAGGTCCTGCTACGCTCCGAACAGGTAAATAACAAAATCTATATATATTTATATGTATATATATATATATATATATATATATATATATATATATATACACTAGCTGAGTACCCGGCGTTGCCCGGTTTTTCCTTCCTCATCCTTGTTGGGGAGGAAAATAAACAAAGGAGGAAGCTTTTGACTTCACATCCCGTCCTTATATATTGTTATCATATCCCAACCCCACATCCCATTCTCATATCCCGTCCTCATATCCCGTCCTCATATCCTGTCCTCATATCCCGTCCTCATATCCCGTCCTCATATCCCGTCCTCATATCCCGTCCTCATACCCCGTCCTCCTATCTCAACCTCCTATCTCAACCTCCTATCCCGTCCTCCTATCCCGTCCTCCTATCTCGACCTCCTATCTCGACCTCCTATCTCGACCTCCTATCTCGACCTCCTATCTCGACCTCATATCCCGTCCTATCCCATACTCCTTTCTCGACCTCCTATCTCGACCTCCTATCCCGACCTCCTGTCCCAACCTCCTATCCCGTCCTCCTATCCCGTCCTCCTATCTCGACCTCCTATCTCGACCTCCTATCCCGTCCTCCTATCCCAAATATCTCCAGCCATACAGAAGTTATGTGAGAACATACATTTCCGATTGATTTGCATGGGACTTTAAACAAAACCCCCGACCCTCACAAATGGGGGTAGTTAAGGGTTAAATTAACTATCCTATATTTTAAGTGGACATATAAGTAACATGTGACCAAGTATTATCAAAATATCTCCAGCCGTTTGGAAGTTATGCGGTAACGTATATTTCCCATAGACTTGTATAGGACTTTAACCCCTTAAGGACCGGGGGGTTTTCCGTTGTTGCATTTTCGTTTTTTGCTCCTTGCCTTTAAAAAATCGTAACTCTTTCAATTTTGCACCTAAAAATCCATATGATGGCTTATTTTTTGCGCCACCAATTCTACTTTGTAATGACATCAGTCATTTTGCCCAAAAATCGACGGTGAAATGGAAAAAAAAATCATTGTGCGACAAAATTGAAAAAAAAACGCCATTTTGTAACTTTTGGGGGCTCCCATAGGGACCTATAACACTGCACACACTGATCTTCTATGTTGATCACTGGTTTCTCATAAGAAACCAGTGATCGACGATTCTGCCGCATGACTGCTCATGCCTGGATCTCAGGCACTGAGCAGTCATTCGGCGATTGGACAGCGAGGAGGCAGGTAGGGGCCCTCCCGCTGTCCTGTCAGCTGTTCGGGATGCCGCGATTAGCCGCGGCTATCCCGAACAGCCCAACTGAGCTAGCCGGCAACTTTCACTTTCACTTTTAGCCGCGCGGCTCAGCTCTGAGCGCGCGGCTAAAGGGTTAATAGCGCGCTGCGCCGTGACCGGCGCTCCGCGCTATTAGAGGCGGGTCCTGGCTTCACTATGACGCCGGGCCCGCCGTGATATGATTATATCAAGAGAGCAGGACAAAGGACGTACCGGTACGTCCTTGGTCCTTAAGGGGTTAAACATAAGCCCCGCCCCGGGCAAATGGGGGTGGGTAAGGGTTAAATCACCTATCCTATGTTTGTTGTCAACATATAAGTAACATGTGTTCCAAGTTTCATGTTAATATCTTTAGCCGTTTGGAAGTTTTTGTGGAACATACATACATACATACACACACACACACAAACATTGAGTTTTATCTATATATATATATATATATATATATATATATATATATATATATATATATATATATATATACTTATACTCATGCTAATATTAAATGAAACTGCTATATACTTATTGACTAAGTGAGAGGTAACAAGGGGAGATCTACAAAAGAGTCCTAGGGACTCTCTATGGGGACCTCTTACACAGGTATCGTATATAAAATGGTACCGGGACACCTCATATATATATATATATATATATATATATATATATATATATATATATATATATGTATGTATATATATATGTTTATATGTAGTTTTCCCTATATCTTACTCACTAGGTCATACAGATTCTTTACATGTCTTTTTATGTGTCCAGCTACTGTATATGGATCACAAATCCCTCTGTTCTGCTGCTCACTCATTCTGACATCCACTGCTCTAAAGTAGCCTGTCTGAGGCAAGCACCAAGCCCGCCCCCCCACTCACCATGCATTCTCTTCCTCCCTGAGTCTGCTGTGCTGTGCTGGATCTCTTCATCCAATCAATGCAGGCACAGGATTATGTTCTGGATGGTATGGGGACCCCTAGTGGTCTTTTTTTCTAAGACATGATTTCTCTAAAAAGGTGGGGAAAAAAAATATGTTTAAGAAGTTTTTTGAAAGGTTAAGGTTTTTCCAAGATGTACAACGTATAAAAAGTTAATGATTTTAACCGTGCCCATAGAAGCATAACTTCCATGGACCAACATTGATGTAACAATATACAGTTTAGAATAATAAAAAGTGCAGATGTTATTTGATAAAGTACTGTCTTCCTTTTACCCAAAAAATAGACATTTTTTTTTTTTTTCTGAAGGTTAACTGAGGACACGGCCAAGCATTACCCGGACAAATGTCTCCATCAAACAAGTAGTGATGTGAAAAATACCTATTTCGAAGTGTGAAATTTGCCTCTATGGCCAATATGGGGCACCGATATATTCCTTAGAACATTACAAGTACAGACAAAATTGGACATTAGAAAAAACAAACCAGTTCATACAGTGCGGGACCACAAGAGCTTACACTCTATGAGGCAATGGTTGAAATGTTGAATTTTGTTTAAAAAGATCAGTGAAGGGTATTCGTATTGCACTAATTAGATTAGTGTTTCTTAATCAGGGTGCCTTCAGCTGTTGCAAAACTACAACTCCCAGCACGCCCGGACAGCCAAAGGCTGTCCGGGCATGCTGGGCGTTGTAGTTTTGCAACAGCTGGAGGCACCCTGCTTGTGAAACACTGCATTAGATCATCGCTCTACTTGTACAGCAGCCATGGAGACCACGGATCGCGTTATGGGGAACTGATCCAAGCCAAAGCATCACCATATGCGGCTGTCAGTGACCATTTGACCAGTTAAAGGGGTACTCACGTGGAAAACTTTATTTATATATATTTTTTTTTTTAAATCAACTGGTTCCAGAAAGTTAAACAGATTTGTAAATCACTTCTATTAAAAAATCTTAATCCTTCCAGTACTTTTTAGAGGCTGTATACTAAAGAGAAATCCAAAAATGCATTTCCTCTGATGTCATGACCACAGTGCTCTCATCTGACCTCTGCTGTCCATTTTAGGAACTGTCCAAAGCTGGAGAAAATCCCCATAGCAAACATATGCTGCTCTGGACAGTTCCTAAAATGGACAGCAGAGGTTTAGATGAGAGCACTGTGGTCATGACATCAGATGAAATGCATTTTTGGATTTCTCTTTAGTATACAGCCTCTAAAAAGTACTGGAAGGATTAAGATTTTTTTAATAGAAGTGATTTAAAAATCTGTTTAAAAGGCCGAATATATGACGAATATTCGTCCATATATTCGCGAAATATCGTGAATTTGAATATGGCATATGCCGCTTAACATTAGTGAACAGGTAACCGTTTTCTTTTAAAGGGGTACATCACCATATGCGGCTGTCAGTGACAAGTTGTCCAGTTAAAGGGGTACTCACGTGGAAAACTTTTTTTTTTAAACAACTGGTGCCAGAAAGTTAAACAGATTTGTAAATCACTTCTATTAAAAAATCCTAATCCTTCCAGTACTTTTTAGAGGCTGTATACTAAAGAGAAATCCAAAAATGCATTTCCTCTGATGTCATGACCACAGTGCTCTCTTCTGACCTCTGCTGTCCATTTTAGGAACTGTCCAGAGCAGCATATGTTTGCTATGGGGATTTTCTCCTGCTCTGGACAGTTCCTAAAATGGACAGCAGAGGTCAGCAGAGAGCACTGTGGTCATGACATCAGAGGAAATGCATTTCTTTTTTGGATTTCTCTTTAGTATACAGCCCCTAAAAAGTACTGGAAGGATTAAGATTTTTTTAATAGAAGTGATTTACAAATCTGCTTAACTTTCTGGCACCAGTTGATTTAAAAAAAAAAAAAAAAAAGTTTTCCACGGGAGTACCCCTTTAACTGGTCAAATGGTTATGACAGCCGCATATGGTGATGTACCTCTTTAAAGGAAAACGGTTATCTGTTCACTAATGTTGAGCGGCATAGGCCATATTCGAATTAACGATATTTCGTGAATATATGGACGAATATTCGTCATATATTCGGCCTTTTTTTTACTATGCGCCATAAAATTTGCATGCACATTCACCATAAAATTCACATGCGCATGCGCAATATCACATGATAAAATAGCTAAAAGAAGGGAGGGATCAATATGCGTGATTATTCGCATATACAACTTTTCTAGCACCTGCCAGTCTGACACCGTAACTGGTATTGGAGCCTTGTTTACACCACAAGCTGGAAGCAGGGAGGGATGATCACTCTGATATGTACTGTGGAAAAAAAATGCAAATATTCGTAATTGTGAATATTTAGCGCTATATTCGCAATATTCGCAGATTTATGAATATGCAATATTTGCAATAAATATTCGCATCACGAATATTCGCGCCCAGCACTTCTGTTCACACACACTAAACCCAATACACCGGGTTATAGTGTAGGTGAACAGGAGACCGATACGGGGTCTCTGACTAATATACATACTTGCCGTCCGGCGCCCACTCCCTCTGAAGATCTCCTTCTGTCTTCTGTGGATTGCACACTGGAGGCAGCCCGCCAACTGGATTTAAATATTCATGGCCGCCGATCACGTGAGCGCTCAGTAGGCACAGGCGCTCATGTGACCAGAGACCATGAATATTCAAATCCAGCCAGTGGGCCGGCCTTCAGCGAAGATAGAAGCTGATCTTCAGAGGGACCGGGTGCCAGACTGAAGGTTTGTATTGTAGTCAGAGACCCCCCTTCGGTCTCCTATTCACCCACACTATAACCCGGTGTATTGGGTTTAGTGTGGGGGACAGTTTCCCTTTAATAGACGGCATCGGTGATCACTCCATGCCGGCCATTTCAGCCGGCCTTAAAGGACAACTGTAGTGCAAGACATTTATAAATTCCTGTGCCCGGGATGCAAAAGTAAACAAAATAAACTTTAACATACCTTCCTACGTGCTCCCGTCGGTCCGGTACCGGCCTCACGGTCCAGCGGTGCAAACCTCATTCAACTTCCTGTGGACGGAGACGTCACAGAACCGTCGGCGTATCACCGGCCGCAGCGATGTCCCACCCTGGCCGGTGATAGGCTGAGTGCACTGTCATGTAAGAAGCAGGCCTTACATGACAGTGCACTCAGCCTATCACCGGCCAGGACGGGACGTCGCTGCGGCCGGTGATACGCCGACGGCTTTGTGACGTCTCCGTCCCCAGGAAGTTGAATGAGGTTTGCACCGCTGGACAGTGAGGGGGCACGTAGGAAGGCATGTTAAAGTTTATTTTGTTTATTTTTGCAGCCCGGGCACAGGAATATATAAAAGTCTTGCACTACAGTTGCCCTTTAAGTACCAGCCTCCTTCATACAACCTTAACCGAAAGTAAACATGGGGTATTAAGGGGTTAATAAAATGAAAACTATGTGTAATATAAATAAAAAATATTTTTTTATTTATATAAATAAATTATATATATATATATATATATATATATATATATATATATATATATATAATATAATATATAGCAAATTTGAGTAGCCGTTCCAGTCCAGTGATGCAGATGCAAATTAAAAAATGCTGCAGTATCTTGTAATACCTTTTTTATTTGATTCTACAAAATTCTGTTAGTCCAATAAAAAAGGCATTACAAGATACTGCAATATTTTTTGATTTGCATCTATAATATATATATGTGTAGAGAGTAGGCAGCACAACCACGTATTCTGACGGAATCTTGGGGTGCAAGCAAGGATAGCGGTCCCAATCGCAGACGGCTCAAATAATCCAAGATGCAGAAAGTATAGCAGCACACCCAGTAGTAAAGTGCAAAAATTGGGATTTATTGACCCATATCAAATGCGACATTTCGACGGCATCCCGCCGGGATGCCGTCGAAACGTTGCATTTCATATGGGTCAATAAATCCCAATTTTTGCACTTTACTACTGGGTGTGCTGCTATACTTTCTGCATCATATATATATATATATATATATATATATATATATATATATATATAACTTTTTTTTACATTTATATAAATTAATTAATTAAAATAATAATTTTGAAATTTTTTTCAATCACCAATGATACCCCTAGGTTTCATATTTGCCTATAATACCCTTTTTTTTATCAGGGATCAGCTAAAACTTTGACAAACAAAATAATAAACAAAAACAAAACAACCCTAAACTAATCCCATGAAGCCTCTGAATGACACAAAAGAATGAGACGATACGCGAATAAGACAAATATGCGCAATTACCTCAAGAATAATCAATGTATCAATCAGATTATAGGTTGACGTGAATAATTCAGCTGATCAAAGGTTAATATACATGTGTTCTCTCCCCACAGTGAATTCAAAGAGGACAATTCAAAACAGCGGTAAGAATAGATTGTAACCATTTAAAGTGAGGTCAAGAGACTCTATTTACAAAATAACATTAATTTGCTAAAGTTTAATCAAATAGATACTTCATAATGAGAGAAAAGAGCGTCGTGCTTAAGTGTAAAATGTCTTATTAGTGCAGTTTTTAACCCCACATAGTAATGTGGGGGGGGGGGATTATTAAGATTACACCCCCTCCACCCCCCCCCAAGAGTCAGTAGCCTAGCCTAATACACCAAGACACTAAGACCATTGAAGAAATATATCAAATATTGTGAAACAGAGCAGCAGAGCAGTGGATAACAGTAATTTACACAAACTTTTTTTTATTCCAGACACGAAAGAATAAAACAATGACATGTTTTGAGGGTTGCGACTTCCTTCTTCAGAACTATTTAATCTGAAGAGGGTCGCATCCTTTGAAAATAAATTACAGTGTTACTGTTATTGAGTTACTCTGGAATTTTTCTTGGGGATTGGAGTGCTGCACTCCAAGGGTCATCTTCTGCAGTTAGATATGCAGAATCTGAAGAAAAGGTTGCAACCCTCAAAACACATCATTATTTTATTCAGTCTCTGAAGAAAAAGGTTGCAACCCTCAAAATGCGTCATTGTTTTATTCAGTCTCTGAAGAAGAAGGTTGAATCCCTCAAAACAGGTAGCAGTGGATAACAGTAACTTACACAAGCTTTTTTTTTTATATCAGACATAAAAGAATAAAACAGCGACATGTTTCAATGGATGCAACTTTCTTCTTCAGCATGAATTAAATCTTGAGAGGGCAACATCCTTTGAAATGCGTCATTTTACTGTTCTACGTCTGGAATAAAAATAAATATATTGTGATACTGTTATCCATGGATTCAAGCATTTTCCTTGAGGATTGGAGCGTTGCACTTAAAGGGTCATCTTCTGCAGGTAGATATGCAGCATCTGAAGAAAAGATTGCAACCCTCAAAAAGCATCATTGTTTTATACACACTGAAGAAGAGGGTTGCATCACTTGAAACACGTAGCAGTGGATAACAATAACTTGTTGACATGTTTTGATGGATGCAACCTTCTTCAGAAGGATTTACATTTTAGGAGTGCAGCATCCTTTGAAACGCGTCATTTTATTGTTCTACGTCTGGAATAAAAAAAAAGTTGTGTTACTGTTATCCATAGTTTCTAGCATTTTCCTTTGGGATTGGAGCACAACATTCGAAGGCTATGTTCACACAGCAAAATTTCTGCAATTCTGCACAAATTGTGGAATTGCGATAGAATTTCAGCTGAATTATTTGTTTTTAAAAACACAGAATTCCACTAAAGTTCAAAGCCCCATTGACTTAAATGGGATTCCGTCGCAGAATTCCACAAACATAAAGACTGGTCTTAAAATTTGGCAGAAGACTGAATTTCTGCAGCGGAATTGCCACCGCGGAAAGTCTGCTGTGTGAATGGGACAGCTAAATCCCATTAAGGTCCATGGGCAGTAAATTTTAGTGAAATTTCCAGCAGAATTCTTCTGCGTAATTCCGCATGGAAATTCTGTCGTTTGACCATGGCCTAAGGGTCATCTTCTACCTATCTACCTGTATCTGTAGAAATGCATGTTGGTAGCTGCAGAAAAGCCTGTCAGGATCTGTGAAGTAAATACATGGGAGCAGGGCAGTCATCAGGGCAGTACTATCTTCAGGGCCTCAGGCAAAAGTGGACATAAAAAGGAGCGCCTTGCTGCTTCCCTGACTTGGTGATCCAGATGGTCCAGCAGCATGGGGTCCCAACATTTCTGATGGCGGTTTTGTCTGTCCGTAACTGTTGTGTTAGCCGGTGGAATCTGTGGAGGCAGACCACAGCAGTTGTGAAGAGAGATGCAAGGATAAGGTTGTGCAAATACCTTACAGCAGATGTGGGGATATGTGGCGGTAACTATAATATCTGTTAGAAGATAGGGAATATACATGAAGTGTATGATTTTTTTGACAGTTTTTGACTCATTAATCCAGTGTTACCCAACCAGTGTGCCTCCAGCTGTTGCAAAACTACAACTCGCAGCACGCTCGGACAGCCGAAGGCTGTCCGGGCATGCTGCGAGTAGTAGTTTTGCAAACACTGCATTAACCCCTTAAGGACCGGGGTTTTTTCCGTTTTTGCATTTTCGTTTTTTGCTCCTTGCCTTTAAAAAATCATAACTCTTTAAATTTTGCACCTAAAAATCCATATGATGGCTTATTTTTTGCGCCACCAATTCTACTTTGTAATGACGTCAGTCATTTTGCCCAAAAATCTACAGTGAAACGGAAAAAAAAATCATTGTGCGACAAAATTTAAAAAAGAAAGCCATTTTGTAACTTTTGGGTGCTTCCGTTTCGACGTAGTACATTTTTTGGTAAAAATGACACCTTATATTTATTCTGTAGGTCCATACAATTAAAATCATACCCTACTTATATAGGTTTGATTTTGTCGTACTTCTGGAAAAAATCATAACTACATGCAGGAAAATTAATACGTTTAAAATTGTCATCTTCTGACCCCTATAACTTTTTTATTTTTCTGTGTATGGGGCGGTATGAGGGCTCATTTTTTGCGCCGTGATCTTAAGTTTTTAACGGTACCATATTTGCATTGATAGAACTTATTGATCGCTTTTTAGTCATTTTTAAATGATAGAAAAAGTGACCAAAAATGCACTATTTTGGACTTTGGAATTTTTTGGCGCGCACGCCATTGACCGAGCGGTTTAATTAATGATATAGTTTTATAATTCGGAAATTTCCGCACGCGGCGATACCATATATGTTTATTTTTATTTTTATTTACACTGTGTTTTTTTTTATTGGAAAAGGGGGGTGATTCAAACTTTTAATAGGGGAGGAGTTAAATGATCTTTATTCACTTTTTTTTTTTTTCACTTTTTTTTTGCAGTGTTATAGGTCCCATAGGGACCTATAACACTGCACACACTGATCTCTTATACTGAGCATTGTTATCCCATAGGGACCTATAACACTGCACACACTGATCTTCTATGTTGATCACTGGTTTCTCATAAGAAACCAGTGATCAACGATTCTGCCGCATGACTGCTCATGCCTGGATCTCAGGCACTGAGCAGTCATTCGGCGATCGGACAGCGAGGAGGCAGGAAGGGGCAATCCCGCTGTCCTGTCAGCTGTTCGGGAAGCCGCGATTAGCCGCGGCTATCCCGAACAGCCCGACTGAGCTAGCCGGCAACTTTCACTTTCACTTTTAGCCGCGCGGCTCAGCTCTGAGCGCGCGGCTAAAGGGTTAATAGCGCGCGGCGCCGCGATCGGCGCTGCGTGCTATTAGAGGCGGGTCCCGGCTTCACTATGACTGACGCCGGGCCCGCCGTGATATGACGCGGGGTTACTGTGTAACCCCGCGTTATATCAGAAGAGCAGGACCAAGGACGTACCGGTACGTCCTTGGTCCTTAAGGGTTTAAAGGGGTACTCCGGCGAAAAACATCTTATTCCCTATTTTTAAGCACCCCGGTCAACGGTGCACAGAGCGAACTCCTCTCCGTGTTGAATGACTGGTGACTACAGCCGTCACGCTATCTCCCATAGTCATGAATGGAGGGTGTGTGACATGACATCACGAACATGGAAGCTCCAAGCTTCTGTGTTCCGGATGCTGCCACTATCGGCCAGGAGATCGTGGGGGTCGCCTCACTGGCAGGACTCCCGCGATCAGACATCTTATCCGCTATCCTTTGGACGTTTTTTGCTGGAGCACCCCTTTAATCTGTACTCAGGCCTTGTATTCGAGCCCAGGACAGTCTCTATTATCTTCGATATTCCAATTTCCTGCATTTTAACTGGACACTAAACCATCCGAAAGCTCCCATACAGTACGGGACTGATCAAAATAGTAGGTGGGGGTCCCATACTATTCAGTTGTCTACCTCCTGTGTTGTTTTACAGTACAATGCTCGCTCGTATTGCTCATGATACACACTGCACAGAGAGCTTTGAAGATGACATGCTCCACGCTGAGCCTCACATCAATACAGGAGTATAAATACATGCATTACAGACAGGAACAGCAATTATTACAGCCCGCAGCAAAATATTACAATCTTCTATTTGTCAGGTTTCACTTTTATCCAGCACTGAGCGCCCATCAGGCTGAACGTTCCCCACTGGTACTTTGCCTTTTTTGTTATCTAATTCATAAATGGGCGCTGTTATTAATTTAAACATTTTTTTTTATATGTCCAATAAAAGGATATGATCAGTCGGGGTCAAGGCTTTTAGCACAGCACCTCCCACCTCTGTGTCCTGTGACCATGACGGGTCCATAAAATAAGCCTGTGGGCTTCTCTCTCTGTGCTCCTTCTAGCGATCACTTGTGGACAGACCCCAACTGATCAAACCTGTTTACTACATGAAAGTTCGGCTCGCACACGTGCCTCAAGCCGGCTGCGGCGAGCAACTTAAAGTGTACCTGTTGGCAGCAAAAACTTTTGATATAATGTAGATGATACCATTATATGTATATTTGTAATATACATTGATTAAAAAATGTGTATCTTTTTGGGTGTTTCTATGCGGAGTCCAAATACAGGAATTGAGGGCAGGAGAAAGAAGAAGGGCTCTGTGCAGGCTCCTGGCTTGTCAATCATCCTGCTGTGTGAACCAGGGGTATGTCATAGAACCTCAGTGTACAGATCCCTGCTTGTCCTCAGTGTACAGAGCCCTGCTTGTCCTCAGTGTACAGAGCCCTGCTTGTCCTCAGTGTACAGATTCCTGCTTGTCCTCAGTGTATAGAGCCCTGCTTGTCCTCAGTGTATAGAGCCCTGCTTGTCCTCAGTGTACAGAGCCCTGCTTGTCCTCAGTGTACAGAGCCCTGCTTGTCCTCAGTGTACAGAGCCCTGCTTGTCCTCAGTGTACAGAGCCCTGCTTGTCCTCAGTGTACAGAGCCCTGCTTGTCCTCAGTGTACAGAGCCCTGCTTGTCCTCAGTGCACAGAGCCCTGCTTGTCCTCAGTGCACAGAGCCCTGCTTGTCCTCAGTGCACAGAGCCCTGCTTGTCCTCAGTGTAGAAAGCCCTGCTTGTCCTCAGTGTAGAAAGCCCTGCTTGTCCTCAGTGTAGAAAGCCCTGCTTGTCCTCAGTATACAGAGCCCTGCTTGTCCTCAGTATACAGAGCCCCGCTTGTCCTCAGTATACAGAGCCCCGCTTGTCCTCAGTATACAGAGCCCCGCTTGTCCTCAGTATACAGAGCCCCGCTTGTCCTCAGTATACAGAGCCCCGCTTGTCCTCAGTATACAGAGCCCCGCTTGTCCTCAGTATACAGAGCCCCGCTTGTCCTCAGTATACAGAGCCCTGCTTGTCCTCAGTATACAGAGCCCTGCTTGTCCTCAGTATACAGAGCCCTGCTTGTCCTCAGTATACAGAGCCCTGCTTGTCCTCAGTATATAGAGCCCTGCTTGTCCTCAGTATACAGAGCCCTGCTTGTCCTCAGTATACAGAGCCCTGCAGCACAACCAACCAATGTGAGAGCGACGGGTGCCAGTGGTAGAGATGTCCCGGGTCAGGGGTCCTATGGATATCCACACAAAACAAAGAGGAACCGCGGCACTCCAATGGATAAAGGTGCAAAAAGGTTTATGGACCTGACATCAAGAAGCAAGTGCTGGGCTGCGGTTCCTCTTTGTTTTGTGTAGATAGATAGATAGATAGATAGATAGATAGATAGAAAGATAGATATGAGATAAATAGATATGAGATAGATAGATATGAGAGACAGATAAATAGATAGATAGATATGGGATAGATAGATAGATAGATAGATAGATAGATAGGAGATAGATAGATAGATAGATATGGGATAGATAGATAGGTAAATATGAGATACAGCAATCGGAAAAACACTGCCGCACTCACATGTAATAGTGTAGAAAAGCTGGCTTTATTCCATAACAAACAGACAACGTTTCGGCTGCACAATTAAAGCCTTTCTCAAGCAATTACCAAATGGAAATGGTGCAGTATATATGCGAACAAATACATGTGGCAAGAGCAGTGATTGGCTGATTAACAATGAATAACAACTGTGTTTAAAGGGAACCAATCACCAGATTTTACCCTATATAACGCTTGGCAAAGCGTTATATGGGGTAAAATCTTTATCTTCACCATCCCCGGGTTTACGCTCCTGCACCCAGTGATGGTGAGGATATGACATTATAAACTAGTCCCTGCTGGCCCCACAAGTAGTCCCTGGGCGGGGAGCTCCTCTTACCTACACCCGTTAATTCACCAGCAGGACACCCCCTCGGCTTGATTGACGGGCTGCGTCATTGCTAAGCACCATCTGTACAGTGAGCAGAACAGAGCGGCCCGTCAATCAAGCAGAGGGGCATCGCTGACGGCTGATAGTAGTCCCCTGGTAAGAGGAGCTCCCCGCCAAGGGGACTACTTGCGGGGCTGGAGGGACTAGTTTATAAGTTCATATTGTCACGATGCCGGCTGGCAGGTAGTAAGGATCGTAGTCAGGGGCAACGGCAGGAGGTCTGGAACACAGGCTAGGAACACACAAGGAAACGCTTTCACTGGCACAATGGCAACAAGTGAAGGGGAAGTGAGGTATAAATAGGGAGTGCACAGGTGAACACACTAATTGGAACCACTGCGCCAATCAGCGGCGCAGTGGCCCTTTAAATCGCAGAGACCCGGCGCGCGCGCGCCCTAGGGAGCGGGGCCGCGCGCGCCGGGACAGGACAGACGGAGAGCGAGTCAGGTACGGGAGCCGGGATGCGCATCGCGAGCGGGCGCTACCCGCATCGCGAATCGCATCCCGGCTGGAGACGGTATCGCAGCGCACCGGGTCAGTGGAGCTGCCCGGAGCACTGCGGTAGCGAGAGAGAAGCGAGCGCTCCGGGGAGGAGCGGGGACCCGGAGCGCTCGGCGTAACAGTACCCCCCCCCTTGGGTCTCCCCCTCTTCTTAGAGCCTGAGAACCTGAGGAGCAGACTTTTGTCTAGGATGTTGTCCTCAGGTTCCCAGGATCTCTCTTCAGGTCCACAGCCCTCCCAATCCACCAAAAAGAGCCTTTTTCCTCTGACCGTCTTGGAGGCCAGTATCTCTTTCACTGAGAAGACGTCAGAAGAACCGGAGACAGGAGTGGGAGAAACTAATTTGGGAGAGAAACGGTTGATGATGAGTGGTTTAAGAAGAGAGACATGAAAGGCATTAGGAATACGGAGAGAAGGAGGAAGAAGAAGTTTGTAAGAGACAGGATTAATTTGGCACAAGACTTTGAAAGGACCAAGATAGCGTGGACCCAGTTTGTAACTGGGGACACGAAAGCGGACATATTTAGCGGAGAGCCATACCTTGTCTCCTGGAGCAAAAATGGGGGGAGCTCTTCTTTTCTTATCGGCAAACTTTTTCATGCGAGATGAAGCCTGTAAAAGAGAATCTTGGGTCTCTTTCCATATGGTGGAAAGATCACGAGTCACTTCATCTACAGCGGGCAAACCAGAGGGCAAGGGAGTAGGGAGGGGGGGAAGAGGGTGACGGCCGTACACCACGAAAAATGGGGATTTGGAGGAAGATTCAGAGACTCTAAAGTTATACGAGAATTCGGCCCATGGTAGAAGATCTGCCCAATCATCCTGGCGGGAGGAAACAAAATGTCGTAAATAATCACCCAAGACCTGGTTAATTCTTTCTACTTGTCCATTGGATTGAGGATGATATGCAGAAGAAAAGTTTAATTTAATCTTGAGTTGTTTACAGAGAGCCCTCCAGAATTTTGACACGAATTGGACGCCTCTATCCGAGACTATCTGTGTGGGCAACCCGTGAAGACGAAAAATGTGTACAAAAAATTGTTTAGCCAACTGAGGCGCTGAAGGAAGACCAGGAAGAGGGATGAAATGTGCCATCTTGGAGAATCGATCAACGACCACCCAAACAACAGTGTTGCCACGGGATGGGGGTAGGTCTGTAATAAAATCCATACCAATCAGAGACCAAGGCTGTTCGGGGACAGGCAGAGGATGAAGAAAACCAGCGGGCTTCTGGCGAGGAGTCTTATCCCGGGCACAGACAGTGCAGGCTCGCACAAAGTCCACGACATCCGTCTCCAGAGTCGGCCACCAATAGAAGCGAGAGATGAGTTGCACAGATTTCTTGATGCCTGCATGACCTGCGAGATGGGAGGAGTGACCCCATTTGAGGATTCCGAGGCGTTGGCGTGGAGAGACGAAGGTCTTTCCTGGAGGAGTTTGCCTGATGGAGGCTGGAGAAGTGGAAATCAGGCAGTCAGGAGGAATGATGTGTTGCGGAGAGAGTTCAACTTCCGAGGCATCCGAGGAACGAGAGAGAGCATCGGCCCTAATGTTCTTATCGGCAGGCCGAAAGTGAATTTCAAAATTAAATCGGGCAAAGAACAGAGACCACCTGGCCTGGCGAGGATTCAGCCGTTGGGCAGACTGGAGATAGGAGAGATTCTTGTGATCGGTGTAAATAATAACTGGAAATCTTGATCCCTCCAGCAGATGCCTCCATTCCTCAAGTGCTAATTTAATGGCTAGAAGCTCTCGATCCCCGATGGAGTAGTTCCTCTCCGCCGGAGAGAAGGTCCTAGAAAAAAAACCACAAGTAACAGCATGCCCGGAAGAATTTTTTTGTAGAAGGACCGCTCCAGCTCCTACAGAGGAGGCATCAACCTCCAATAGGAAGGGTTTAGATGGGTCAGGTCTGGAGAGCACGGGAGCCGAAGAAAAGGCAGACTTGAGCCGTTTAAAGGCGTCTTCCGCTTGAGGAGGCCAAGACTTGGGATTGGCATTTTTTTTGGTTAAAGCCACGATAGGGGCCACAACGGTAGAAAAATGTGGAATAAATTGCCTGTAATAATTGGCGAACCCCAAAAAACGTTGGATAGCACGGAGTCCGGAGGGGCGTGGCCAATCTAAGACGGCAGAGAGTTTGTCTGGATCCATTTGTAGTCCCTGGCCAGAGACCAAGTATCCTAGGAAAGGAAGAGATTGGCATTCAAACAGACATTTCTCTATCTTGGCATAAAGTTGATTGTCACGAAGTCTCTGAAGAACCATACGGACATGCTGGCGGTGTTCTTCTAGATTGGCAGAAAAAATCAGGATATCGTCCAGATATACAACAACACAGGAGTATAAGAGATCACGAAAAATTTCATTAACAAAGTCTTGGAAGACGGCAGGGGCGTTGCACAGGCCAAAGGGCATGACCAGATACTCAAAGTGTCCATCTCTAGTGTTAAATGCCGTTTTCCATTCATCTCCCTCTCTGATGCGGATGAGATTATAAGCACCTCTTAAGTCCAGTTTGGTAAAGATGTGGGCACCTTGGAGGCGATCAAAGAGTTCAGAGATAAGAGGTAGGGGGTAGCGGTTCTTTACCGTGATTTTATTAAGACCGCGGTAGTCAATGCAAGGACGTAGAGAGCCATCTTTTTTGGACACAAAGAAAAATCCGGCTCCGGCAGGAGAGGAGGATTTACGGATAAAGCCTTTTTTTTAAATTTTCCTGGATATACTCCGACATAGCAAGAGTCTCTGGGGCGGACAGAGGATAGATTCTGCCCCGGGGTGGAGTAGTGCCCGGGAGGAGGTCAATAGGACAATCATAAGGCCTGTGAGGAGGTAGAGTCTCAGCTTGTTTTTTGCAAAAAACATCCGCAAAGTCCATATAGGCCTTAGGGAGACCGGTTACAGGGGGAACCACAGAGTCACGGCAAGGGGTACTGGGAACCGGTTTTAGGCAGTTCTTGAAACAAGAGGGCCCCCAACTCTTGATCTCCCCAGTGGACCAATCCAGGGTTGGGGAATGGAGTTGAAGCCAGGGTAGTCCAAGGAGGATTTCGGAAGTGCAAATGGGGAGGACCAAAAATTCAATCTTCTCGTGATGAGGTCCGATGCACATTAGAAGGGGCTCCGTGCGGAAACGTATGGTACAGTCCAATCTTTCATTGTTTACACAATTGATGTAGAGGGGTCTGGCGAGACTGGTCACTGGGATGTTGAACTTGTTGACGAGAGAGGCCAAAATAAAATTTCCTGCAGATCCGGAATCCAAGAAGGCCATAGTAGAGAAGGAGAAGGCAGAGGCAGATATCCGCACAGGCACAGTAAGACGTGGAGAAGCAGAGTAGACATCAAGGACTGTCTCACCTTTGTGCGGAGTCAGCGTACGTCTTTCCAGGCGGGGAGGACGGATAGGACAATCCCTCAGGAAGTGTTCGGTACTAGCACAGTACAGGCAGAGGTTCTCCATACGGCGTCGTGTCCTCTCTTGAGGTGTCAGACGAGACCGGTCGACCTGCATAGCCTCCACGGCGGGAGGCACAGGAACGGATTGCAGGGGACCAGAGGAGAGAGGAGCCGGGGAGAAAAAACGCCTTGTGCGAACAAAGTCCATATCCTGGCGGAGCTCCTGACGCCTTTCGGAAAAACGCATGTCAATGCGAGTGGCAAGATGGATGAGTTCATGTAGGTTAGCAGGGATTTCTCGTGCGGCCAGAACATCTTTAATGTTGCTGGATAGGCCTTTTTTAAAGGTCGCGCAGAGGGCCTCATTATTCCAGGATAATTCTGAAGCAAGAGTACGGAATTGTACGGCGTACTCGCCAACAGAAGAATTACCCTGGACCAGGTTCAACAGGGCAGTCTCAGCAGAAGAGGCTCGGGCAGGTTCCTCAAAGACACTTCGAATTTCCGAGAAGAAGGAGTGTATAGAGGCAGTGACGGGGTCATTGCGGTCCCAGAGCGGTGTGGCCCATGACAGAGCTTTTCCAGACAGAAGGCTGACTACGAAAGCCACCTTAGACCTTTCAGTAGGGAACTGGTCCGACATCACCTCCAAGTGCAGGGAACATTGGGAAAGAAAGCCACGGCAGAATTTAGAGTCCCCATCAAATTTATCCGGCAAGGATAGTCGTAGACCAGAAGCGGCCACTCGCTGCGGAGGAGGTGCAGGAGCTGGCGGAGGAGATGATTGCTGAAGCTGTGGTAGTAGCTGCTGTAGCATCACGGTCAGTTGAGACAGCTGTTGGCCTTGTTGCGCTATCTGTTGTGACTGCTGGGCGACCACCGTGGTGAGGTCGGCGACAACTGGCAGAGGAACTTCAGCGGGATCCATGGCCGGATCTACTGTCACGATGCCGGCTGGCAGGTAGTAAGGATCGTAGTCAGGGGCAACGGCAGGAGGTCTGGAACACAGGCTAGGAACACACAAGGAAACGCTTTCACTGGCACAATGGCAACAAGATCCGGCGAGGGAGTGAAGGGGAAGTGAGGTATAAATAGGGAGTGCACAGGTGAACACACTAATTGGAACCACTGCGCCAATCAGCGGCGCAGTGGCCCTTTAAATCGCAGAGACCCGGCGCGCGCGCGCCCTAGGGAGCGGGGCCGCGCGCGCCGGGACAGGACAGACGGAGAGCGAGTCAGGTACGGGAGCCGGGATGCGCATCGCGAGCGGGCGCTACCCGCATCGCGAATCGCATCCCGGCTGGAGACGGTATCGCAGCGCACCGGGTCAGTGGAGCTGCCCGGAGCGCTGCGGTAGCGAGAGAGAAGCGAGCGCTCCGGGGAGGAGCGGGGACCCGGAGCGCTCGGCGTAACACATATCCTCACCATCCCTGCAGGCAGGAGCGTCCCCCGGGGATGGTGTGGATAAAGATTTTACCCTTTATAATGCTTTGCCAAGCGTTAAATAGGGTAAAATCTGATGATTGGTTCCCTTTAAGACATGTGATCATACATGATATTTCATAGAAACAGTGAATTTCAGTGTACATAATATGATAGTATATAAGTACAGTGCTAATAAAACGTACATCAGAGGCGGTGCAGGGGGAGAAAAGAATGCGGACACCAGCAGGCGCCATGACTGGAAGCCAGTGCCAAAATGTGCATGTGAAAATTACAGACTGCTGTGGGAGCCAAAACAACTGAGGCAGGGAACGTGGCTGTGCACACGTAGTAGAAAATTCATCTGCAGCAGCCATATTGAGTAAGGGCAAAGGAGTGGACAAACTCATATAAACTGCTGTTGGTTAGGGATATTGTCCACATAAGAGAAGAAGTCCCTCCATGCATACAGGGGCATATGGGGACCACCCAGGGGATCAAAGCAACCCCAGAGACCGCAAAGCGGTTGTCAGGGATGCTAGGCAGGGGCGGCGTTGGCTCATTCAAGTGAATGGGATGCGGGCCGGGTCCGACTGGGATACTAGAGGGCCTGGTTTTGACATCTCCCAGCCGGATTCGGTGACCATATGCAGTAAATGTGGTGTAAATGCGCACTAACAGCAATAATGTTGTAAGTCTGTCATCTGAGTTTAGGAGGACCCCCATACACAGGTGACTGACTGAAAACAACCCCCATCATTACCACTACAGACCTTATAAGTGATTACATACAGTTATATCAGGTGACTGAAAACTACCCCCATCATTACTACTACAGACCATATAAGAGATTACATACAGTTATATCAGGTGACTGACAACAACCCCCATCATTACCACTACAGACCATATAAGAGATTACATACAGTTATATCAGGTGACTGACAACAACCCCCATCATTACCACTACAGACCATATAAGAGATTACATACAGTTATATCAGGTGACTGACAACAACCCCCATCATTACCACTACAGACCATATAAGAGATTACATACAGTTATATCAGGTGACTGACAACAACCCCCATCATTACCACTACAGACCATATAAGAGATTACATACAGTTATATCAGGTGACTGACAACAACCCCCATCATTACACTACAGACCATATAAGAGATTACATACAGTTATATCAGGTGACTGACAACTACCCCCATCATTACCACTACAGACCATATACTGTAAGAGATTACATACAGTTATGTCAGGTGACGCCTTCTCTGATCGGAGTCGGTCACTTTCCTTTTTCTCCTCCAGCTCTGACGCCATGATGATTTCTTCTGGCTATGACTCCTTTCCGGAGAACTTGTGGGAAAAACATTTTCAGCTCCACACTTTTTCAACAACTGTAATGCCCCAAACTGTAATAATGCATTACAGTTGTTGAAAAAGTGTGGAGTCCCTCCCATTGCATGGTTAGGTCGCTCCAGTAAGTACACAAGTCACTTCAGGTAGTTACCCTATCACATAGGTTCCCCAGAGTAGATAGGTCCCCCCACAGAGAGAGTTGTCTTAGTAGGTAAACCCCCCAGATAGGTGTCCCCTGTATAAAACTCATATGACGGTAGTAGGTAGCCCCCTATTAGCTTGGTAGTTAGTCTCCATAGTAGCTTGTAGGTAGTAGATTGCCTTCCATATTTGCTAGTCAGGAATGTAGTAGATACCCCTCCACATTAGGTAGGCAGCAGAAGTCCCCCATAGTAGGCAGCAGCAGTTTCCCCCATAGTAGGCAGAGGTCCCTCATGATAGGCCGCAGTTCTCCCATAGTAGGCAGAGGTCCCCCAAAATAAGCATCAGCAGTTCCCCCATAGTAGGCAGAGGTCCTCCATAATAGGCAGAAGCAGTTTCCCCTAAGTAGGCAGAAGTCCCCCATAATAGGCATCAGCAGTTCCCCATAGTAGGCAGAGATTTCACCATAATAGGCAGCAGCATTTCCCCCTTAGTAGGCAGAGGTCCCCCATAATAGGCAGCAGCAGTTCCCCCTTAGTAGGCAGAGGTCCCCCATCATAGGATGCAGCAGTTTCCCTTAGTAGGCAGAGATCCCCATAATAGGCATGAGCAGTTCCCCCATAGTAGGCAGAGATCCCCATAATAGGCAGCAGCAGTTCCCCCTTAGTTGGCAGAGGTCCCCCATAATAGGCAGCAGCAGTTCCCCCTTAGTTGGCAGAGGTCCCCCAAAATAGACAGCAGCAGCTCCCCCATAGTAGGCAGAGGTCCCCCAAAATAGACAGCAGCAGCTCCCCCATAGTAGGCAGAGTTCCCTTATAGTAGGCAGAGTTACCCACATAGTGGCAGCAGTACCCGCCATTGTAGCAGCAGCAGAGTTTCCCCCATAGGAGGAAGCATTCCCCCCCCCCAACCCCAGTGGGCAGCAGCAGAGTCCCCCATAGTGGGCAGCAGTCAAATTGCATTCCCCTTCCCACTTAAACACCCACCCAAATTGTCCCGCTCCGGCATATTTACCTTTTGCAGGTTACTTTGCATTTGGCTTCTCCAGCTGTTGTCTTCCGTCCTCTGTCGGCTTCTGCAGTTCAGAGCGGCCTCTTCTTCCTCTGCACTCTGGCGTCTGATGACGACAGTTGTGTGCTGGAGCGCAGAGGAAGGGTTCAGCCTCTTGGGTCTGCTAGCTTACTGTAGCCAGGGACACAAGAGTGATTGACAGGTGTTAAAGCGTGCGCTCCGGTCCGGGGACTGCCCACCCCCTCGGCCTTTTGCCCCGGGATCCCAGCATCTCCCGGTCAGTCACACTGACAGGGAGCCCGGGTTCCCTTGTGTCTGGGACCTGGCTGCCGTGACGGCTGGCCCCCGTTCACGCGCCGCTTCCCAACTCCACTCACCTGGCTCCCCGTTCTTTGCTCCATCCTTCTCTGCCTCCCGGTGCGTGTGGCCCCGAACTCTAGGGCGCGCGAGCGCCGCCTTCAGTAAATTTAAAGGGCCAGCGCACTTCTCCTGCCTTCCCTATAAAAGGCACCTGCCCCTTCCTGCTCTTGCCGGATCTTTGTGCACTAGTGCCTCTGAGAAAGCATCCCTATAATGTGTATTGCCTTGCCTGTTGCCGAACCCGTTGCTACCGCCTACTCGCCTGTGAACCCTTGCCGCCTGCCCTGACCTCTGCTACGTCCGACTACGCTCCTGCCTGCTCCCTGTGTACCACGCCATATCAGCTGCCTGAGAGGTTGAGTTGCTACTGGAGGATCCGACCTGGTGGTTACCGCCGCAGCAAGACCATCCCGCCTTGCGGCGGGCTCTGGTGAAAACCAGTAACCACTTAGAACCGGTCCTCTGGTACAACCCGCATCATCGCCTCTCAGGTCCAGAGGATCCACTACCAGTCCAGCCGGTTCGTGACAACAGGGTGAGGAGCCAATGGCTCTTCACCCTCTTAAAATGTTCACCAAGCGGCACATTTAACTGTAGATGCCTCATAAGAGGCATTTACAGTTAAAGGGGTACTCCGGTGCTTACACATCTTATCCCCTATCCAAAGGATAAGAGATAAGATGCCTGACTGCGGGAGTCCCGCAGTTGGGGACGCCCGTGATCATGCACGCGGCACCCCATTTATAATCAGTCCCCGGAGCGTGTTCGCTCCGGGTCTGATTATGGTCGACCGCAGGGCCGGCGGCGTGTCACGTCACACGCCGCCGGCCCTGCGGTCGAGCTTAATCAGACCTGGAGCGAACACGCTCCGGGGACTGATTACAAACCGGGTACCGCGTGCATGATCACTGGCGTCCCCAGCTGCAGGACTCCCGCGATCAGGCATCTTATCCCCTTTCCTTTGGATAGGGGATAAGATGTGTAAGCACCGGAGTACCCCTTTAAATGCAGGACATGTGGGGGCCATTCCGGGACGGCGGGACATCACCCCAAAAGCGGGAATGTCGCTCCGGATCCAGGATGTTTGGGAGGTATTATTTAAGGAAATGTACATAGGAGAAAGGTGAAGGGGGGCCTAGGGGTTACAGAATGGAGTCTGCTGGACAGGGCAGCTAGGGTACAAGAGTGCAACTCCTGTACTGGGTCACCACAGTTTTATAAGCACTGTACTTATATACTATGATATTATGTACACTGAAATTCACTGTTTCTATGAAATTTCATGTCTGATCACATGTCTTAAAGGGAACCAATCACCAGATTTTACCCTATATAACGCTTGGCAAAGCGTTATATAGGATAACATTTTTTTGCTCTCCATCCCCGGGAGACGTTCCTGCCTGCTGGGATGGTGAGGATGTGAACTTATAAACTAGTCGCCACCAGCCCCGCAAGTAGTCCCTGGGCGGGGAGCTCCTCTTACCAGGTCCGGTTACTGCGGCCGGCAGCGATGCCCCTCTGCTTGATTGATGGGCCGCTCTGCTCTGCTCACTGAACAGACAGAGCAGAGCGATGACATGGCCCGTCAATCAAGCCCGCAAACTAACGGGTGTAGGTAAGAGGAGCTCCCCGTCAAGGGACTATTTGTGGGGTCGGCAGTGACTAGTTTATAACTTCATGTCTTCACGATCCCTGGGGGCAAGAGCGTCCCCCGGGGATGGTGAGGATAAAGATTTTACCCCCTATAACGCTTTGCCAAGCGTTATATAGGGTAAAATCTGGTGATTGGTTCCCTTTAAACACAGTTGTTATTCATTGTTAATCAGCCAATCACTGCTCTTGCCACATGTATTTGTTCACATATATACTGCACCATTTCCATTTAGTTATTGCTTGAGAAAGGCTTTAATTGTGCAGCCGAAACGTTGTCTGTTTGTTATGGAATAAAGCCAGCTTTTCTACACTATTACATGTGAGTGCGGCAGTGTTTTTCCGATTGCTGCTATTTCCTGAGGATTCAGGACCAGGACCTCCTACCTGGATGCACCCGATTTCCTGCTTTTTCACTCCAGCCGGAGTGCTACTTCTCTTTTGCTGTTTTGTAGATATGAGATAGATAGATATGTGGTGTCCCGGTACCGCATCCTATATGGCACCTATATGTCTGTGGGTCCCCATAGCCAGAGTCCCTAGGACGTGGGGGTCC